>NC_057806.1:674958094-675198964 GCF_018294505.1 Triticum aestivum
ACCTCCTCCGGCGTCTGCTGGGGTGCCGGCATTGCGGTAAGCCACACGCGCTCCTCCTCCTCCTGCTCGAGCCGGAGTGCCTCCGCGTCGCGTTGGAGCATGGCGTCGTAGCGCATCTGCTCCTCGCCGTTGGCCTGCTCCTGGTGGAGCCAGTGCTCCTTCCATCGCTCAAGGTGGGCCGCCTCCTCCTCCGGCGTCGCGGCGAAGTGGACGGTAGGCGTTCTCACCCACTCGCGGTACTGACCCGTCCACGAGTAGGCCTCCTCCGGCCAAGTGGGTGGAGGCGGGGAGAGCTTACGCGTCGGCTCCGGCTTCGGCTCCGGCTTGGGGACGGGCGGCGATGGTGGCGATGGCGGCACGAAGAGCAGGGTGTGGACAAAGTCCCCCGTTGCCGACAGGGCAAGGGCTTTCTCCAGCCCATCCCAGTGTGCATCCTCCTCGAGGCGGCTAGCCTCCAGCGCGTGTTGCAGGGCCTCCTCGAGGGCGGCTTGGTACTCCGGCTCCGCCTCCAGTTGGGGGAGTCGGCGGCGTACTCTGGCAGCCGACGCTGCTCCGGCGTGAGCTGCGCGCAGCGCCTGCGCACCTTGTCGTCGTGCGCCCGTTGGGTACGAGGAACCGCTGGCACCGGGATCCAGATGCCAACGGTGCGGCAGCATGACATCGGGGTACGACAATGGCTGCCTGTACTCCCAGTGCACCGCGCTTGGTGCATCGAGATGTGCAGGCGCCGGCGACCAGGGCGGAAATGCGTCACCGCCGGAGGAGGAGGGGGAAGAGGAGCACGGGAGGACGATGCGCCGGGGGTGCCCTTGCCCTTGCCCTTGCCATTGATGCTACCGAAGAGGCCCATGCACTAGTGCAGAACCGGGCTTTAGCGCCGGTTCTTAAGGGCCTTTAGTGCCGGTTCCACAACCGGCACTAAAGAGTGGGGACTAAAGGTCCCCCCTTTAGTACCGGTTTATCACGAACCGGCACTAAAGTGCCACCACGTGGCACGAGCCAGGCCCGGGTGCGTGTAGGACATTATTACCGGTTGGTAACACCAACCGACACTAAATGTTTTGGTTTTATTTTTTATTTTTCCACTAATTTTGTGTTTTCCATTTAATTCTTTTTTGTTTGCTGGTATTTTACGATACTACGTATTGTACATGTTATGCATATATATAAATAGATTTTCTCGTAGAACCGATCATATATATATATATATATATATATATACCATTGAATGTCTCACAACCACCATTAATTATTCACACATACACACACACACACACACACACACACACACATATATATATATATATATATATACAATTTCTCCTACATGTTGCCTTGGTGCCTTCGGAGCACGATGACAAGTGGTTCATGGGGGCGGTGGCGGGTAATAGTATTCTCCTTTGGGATCTATGACCTGGTCGAGCAAAAATCCCGCTATTTCCTCTTGAAGGTGCTAGTATGCGCTCTGTTGTTACGAGCTTCTCCCGCACCTCTTTGAACTGTTAAGAAGGAGATCAATATGCATGTGTATTAGTTGTGTGACTAGATATCGATAATGATGTAGATATTGTGAATAGTGTTCTCGCGAACGTACCCATTCCTGTCTTTGATATTTGCTCCTTTCGGACGCCATCATGCGAATGTTCTCGCAAATGTAGTATGCACACAGATTATTCCCTGGAGCCTGCCTCAGGGCCTTTACAAGAATGGAATTTAATCATATAATAATTAATCAAGCATGATAGTTAATTAATGGTATTGAAACAAGAATTAAAGAGATGGTAAGCTAGCTAGTAATACTTAATTACTTACCTTGGGTCGAAACCAAAACAACTTTTGTCGCCATTTGCCTGGAGTCATCTTGATGAACTTTGCCCAAGCCCTGTCCGCCAGCAAAGAAAATGAATAAAGGGGTTATTAAATAGTTGACATCAGGAAATGGCAAACTAATTAAATAGGACGAGATATAGTTAATAATGATTGAAATTACCTGCCGACTATCCCCTTCACGATGGCGAAGTCACTTTCTGCCTTAAGTAGTGAGTCCAGTACTTCGACTGTTCATTTATCAACTTTAATGATTAACAAGATCTAGTGGAAACTACATGCGCACACGTTTGCATGTCTTAATTAAGCGGGCATGTGCACAACACTAATCAACTAGCCTCAACCCTATACACTTAATTATTAACATCTAGCTAGCTAGTAAGCAAAAACAGAATTTGTAGTACAAGACAGTGTGACTCACATGAAGTTGTAAGGAAGTAGTATATCTTCATTGCTATTGAGGCGCTTGAAGAACTCTAGCATGCTTTCCTCTAAACTTGATCGACAACTTGGAATATTCCATGTGTACTCATTAATGGTATTAGGATCAATGAACCCAATGCCATAGCGTCCAGATTTTTTCATTTCATACATCTTCATCCTGCATAATACCACAAAAAAGAATATAGTGAGGATAATTACAGGTAATGATTGATCAAAATGATCACTACAGCTAGCTTGAGACTTAAATTACAGAAAGAAATCACTTACAGACAATAGCAACTGACGAGAGATTTGTCGAGTGCGTCTTGATTGTATAACTGAAATAGTTCTGAATACTCAACGGATAGAGCTTTCTCATGGTAGTAATGCTCCTCCTTGACATTCACCATGAGGGACTCTCGATTGGAAATCTTGGTAATGTTCATGTACCACTGATGCAATTCATACATTCTCATTGGGAGGTTCTTGACCTCCTCGGGCTTGACCAAAGGTGGCCGTGGACACATTGCCGTTTTATTTCCTCCTCTCTAAGCGGAGACATGGGATCGATGTTGAGGAGTTATCCTACACTGATACCGAGCATTTTAGCATTCCTTATATGCTCCTCGGTTATTACCAGATTGTTCAGCTGGGGAACAGTTTGCCCACAATAATATACAACGCGCGTACTCTCATGTGTTGTTGGCACAAAAAGTGGGGGGGGGGGGTGTCAATTGCGCCGCCTGTTCTCCCAGCTGGGGAACGGTTTTCCCGCATTTTTTGGCAACTTCTTGTTGGCTCGAGCTCGAGCTCGCTTCCCTCTGTAGTCGTGCTCGATGTGCCTTCCTGAGTTGGCGCTCATAGTCAGGGTCAACAGGCTTGGGAGCTGGTGGTCTAGACATACGAATGAAGTGGTCAATCTTTTCCTCGGGCACTTTCTCCCTTCGCGGCAGTGCCGGTTTCGATCCAAAATGGGCGTCCACTTGGGCCTTCACTATGGCTTTGTTTTGCTCATCGGTCATGTCGTAAGGCCTGTGAGGAAGAGGAGCGAGGCTGCTTGGACCATATTTATATTGCTTGCCTCCGCATGTACCTCCTGTACTACCTCGACTCGTACTACTACGCACCATAGCGCGATGTGTCTCTTCTGCAATTGCTGAGGCGGCGGAGACGGCTGACGTGGCTGAGTTGGAGCAGGAGTCTGCTCACGCATTGGTGGACTTAGAGGAGCGAGAGTCTGCTGACACGGTGGCGGACTTCGAGGAGGAGTCGGCTCACGCGTTCGTGGACTTGGAGGAGCGGGAGTCTGCAGACACGGTGGCGGACTTCGAGGAGGAGTCGGCTCACACGTTCGTGGACTTGGAGGAGCGGGAGTCCCCTGACTCGGTGGCGGACTCGAGGAGGAGTCGGCAGACGCGGTGTCGGTGGATTTCGAAAGACGATGCAATCCTTTCTCCATAGGATGATACGATATATGGCCTCTCCTAGTGTGTGCTCGTCGTCACCTCCAGGAATGTCAAGTTGTAGCCCCGAATATGGGTCCACCACCTCATCAACCAAGACACGAGCATAGCCCGCTGGAATCAGGGTGCAATGGAAGGTTGCTTCAGGGGTAATTGTAAAAGCAACGGCGTCCGCCACCTTCATGGATATGTTATTCATTTTGAAGTGTAGCTCACAGTTAGTGTTCTCTATGATGTTATCCATAGGGTATGTATCCAGCAGTGCGTCGCCCGGGGCGGAACCAACGCTGCTTCTCGGCATGGATGGGACGGTGCTATCCAATGCTGGACGATCATCCGCTTGCTGCTGCCGCTGCTGAGACCCCCTTTCTTGGATAAGTGAGTCGATCTGCTGCTGCGGCTGCTGGAATTTGAGTGCCAAGTCTGCGTGAATTGCTTCTAGGCCTTGAAGGCGTTCTGCGTCCTGCTTCCTCTGCTCCTCCTCCAACTTCCTCTTCTTCTCCTCATCCCTCTTCTTTCTTGCATGGGTCCTGTAGTCGTCGTTCCGTTCTGAAAATCCCTCATACCAGGGAATAACACCCTTGCCTCGTGTTCTTCCCGGGTGTTCAGGATTTCCCAAGGCGCGCGTAAGCTCGTCGTTCTCTCTGTTGGGCGTGAACACGCCCTTTCGAGCATCTTCTATTGCGTCAAGTAACTTTTGTTCGGCTCCTTTTAGACTTGCCTTCTTCGAAACATCGCCTGTCTTCGGGTCCAACTCCCCCCCATGCGCATAGAACCAAGTTCTGCACCTGGGGGGCTAGCTCCTAGTAACCGGAGTGACCCCTGCATCCTCCATATCTTGCTCAGACTTATCCCGCTTAGGCATTGCCACCACATAGCCACCTGGCCCCAACCTATGGAACTGCGTCTTTTTTGCGGCATTGGCCTTGTTTTTTCTCGGCCGTTCCTTAGATAATTCGGATTCCTTGAATTCCATGAAAGCGGGCCAGTGTTCTCTTTGGTTCTCCAGTGTTCCCGTGAATTCAGGAGTCTTCCTGTCTGCAGCGAGGTAGTTGGCCCATATAGTTTTCTTGTGGGTGTTGAATGCAATTGCCATCTTCTTAAGAGCAGCGTCCTTGACTTTCTGCACATCTACATCAGTGAAATAATCTGGTAGGGTGAAATGTTCCATCAGAGATTCCCAAAGATTGTCTTTTGCTCTGTCGTCGACCCAAGTAACATTTGGACGTTTAGTTTTTGGCTCTTTCCATTCTTGAATGGAGATCGGGAGTTGGTCCTTCACAAGAACTCCGCACTGACGAACAAACTTGTTTGCAATGTTCTTAGGTGTGAGGGGTTCGCCACCCGCTTTGATGGAATCGATGTTGTACTTTACACCCTCCTTCAACTTTTTGCCCGGGCCTCGCTTTGTCCTGCTGTTTGTAGAAGCAGATTTGCTCGATCCGGAGGGCTGAAAGAAGAAAGATCAATTCGTTAATATATCTTTAAATAAAAAAATATGTGATGATCACTAGATGCCTGCTTATAAATATAACGCGCCTGTCGTGGAGTTGTCATGACAGATATCCTAGAGCAAGGACTTAGTCGTAGGGCCATCGCAGTAGGAAGCTTAAAGGGGTTAATCGGGACAAAGGACACGAGAGAGGGTTTTATACTAGTTTGGCCCCTTACGATGAAGGTAAAAGCCCACGTCTAGTTGGGATTGGTATTGCTGAGGTTTCGATCTCCAAGAGGCTCAACTCACCGGCTTGGTGATCGACTTGGTTATTTCTCGCCCTAAACCGCCACCGGGTCGTCCCCTTATATACACGGGTTGACGCCTGGTGGCTTACAGAGTCCCGGCCGGCTCATAATCGTATCCGGCTCGGTGACTTCCTTTACATGCCTTTCTTTACAAGTTTTTCCGCCCATATGGTGGTTTACAATAACGGGCCTTAAGCCGGCCCGAGGCCTTTGGGCTTTCTATATATACTAATAAACTATCATCTTGACTGTATATTGGGCTTCTTATGTAACCCGCCATTAAGGCTGACCCGGCCCCTCCTAGGCGGGTCTCAACTGATAGTAATATCCCCAACATTAGGCCCCAGGTTGACTTTGAACTTTGTTCTTTGTCAATCTTCAATACTTAGGCAGTATCCATCCTCTATCTGAAAACTTCTTTAACCCGCCGTGACATCATCTTTTTGAAACACAAAAAACTTTCATGACATCATCTTCCAACGGATCTTTCATTTTTAATGCCTTTCGGGAATCGAGGCGTCTGTTTAGTTGGATAATCATTATTGGGTCTCCTTGATTTTCGCGCCTGCCTGTGCGCGCATTCCCTTATAAATAGGCATAACTTAGGTCTTTCTCATTCTCCTTTCTTCCTCATCTTCTTCCTCTCGCAACCTCCGTCACTGCTTGAGCTCCGCCGCCACCGCAACTCTCATCGTCGTAATCAAGCTTGGTCGCTGCATCACCCTGAGTCCGTCCAGAGAATGCGGCGACTCTTCGCGACAGGCCTGCATCTTGTAAGTTTTCTTCTCTCTCACACACCTAGATCTGTTTAAGTTTGCGAGTTCTTTAGTGTTCTTCACATGTTCGCCATGGATCATCTTGTAGATCTTCTCCGCAACTTCTTTTGATCCAAAAAAGAAATATAACTCGTGCGGTAGCTGTTTGGCATTCATTGTTGATATCAGTAGATCCCTTTCATCTGTATAGATGCTTATTTATAGTCGACGAACTCATCTGTACTAGGTTTCTAGGTCTAGAATATTTCCCCTTTTGAAACAGCCTTTTGATCCAAAATGGTAATAATAACTTGGTGAAACTTTTTTATGCCAACACTTACATGAATCTGCCTTCTGAGAAAATCTGTAGTCATGGCGGCTTACCACTCCGGCTTTCTTTTCCCTATATGTCATTAGCCCTTAGTTAAACCGCCATTACTTGCTTTATAATTGACCGTAGACTGAACCGGCATATTATTATTTATTTTTCAGTTCGTTGCACATCATGCCGTCGAAGTCACCCACCGTCTGTAACTGGGCCTTCATCCGTAACTGAGGAACGGTTAAAAGAGTTCTTCATCGTTGGGTTTCTGCCTTCAAAGAATGTCATGTCTTATCGTGCTCCTGACCCGGAGGAAGAACGTCCCAATCCAAAAGACAAAGAAGTGATTATCTTCACTGACCACATGAACCGTGGCTTTTCACCGCCCGGTTCAAAATTCTTCAGAGAGGACCTTCATTTTTTCAAACTCCATCCTCAGGACCTTGGACCCAATTCTATTTCCAACATTTGTAACTTCCAAGTGCTCTGTGAGGCATATCTTCAGCAAGAGCCCATGATACGTCTCCATCGTATCTATAATTTTTGATTGCTCCATGCTATATTATCTACTGTTTTGGACTATATTGGGCTTTATTTTCCACTTTTATGTTATTTTTGGGACTAACCTATTAACCGGAGGCCCAGGCCAGAATTGATGTTTTTTTTGCCTATTTCAGTATTTCGGAGAAGCATAATATCAAATGGAGTCCAAACGGAATAAAACCTTCGGGAACGTGATTTTCTCACCGAACGTGATCCAGGAGACTTGGACCCTACTCCAAGGAGTCAAAGAGGCGGTCACGAGGGTGGGGGGCGCGCCCCCTGCCTCGTGGGTCCCTCGGAGCTCCATCGACGTACTCCTTCCTCCTATATATACCTATGTACTCCCAAACAAACAGAAGAGGAGCCAAAAACCTAATTCCACCGCCGCAACTTTCTGTATCCACGAGATCCCATCTAGGGGCCTGTGCCGGAGCTCCGCTGGAGAGGGCCGTCATCATGGAGGGCTTCTACATCATCATAGCCTCTCCGATGAAGTGTGAGTAGTTTACCTCAGACCTTCGGGTCCATAGTTAGTAGCTAGATGGCTTCTTCTCTCTTTTTGGATCTCAATACAAAGTTCCCCCCCTCTCTTGTGGAGATCTATTCGATGTAATCTTCTTTTTTCGGTGTGTTTGTTGAGAACGATGAATTGTCAGTTTATGATCAAGTCTATCTATGAATAATATTTGAATCTTCTCTGAATTCTTTTATGTATGATTGGTTATCTTTGCAAGTCTCTTCGAATTATCCGTTTGGTTTGGCCAACTAGATTGGTAGTTCTTGCCATGGGAGAAGTGCTTAGCTTTGGGTTCGATCTTGCGGTGTCCTTTCCCAGTGACAGAAGGGGCAGCAAGGCACGTATTGTATCGTTGCCATCGAGGATAACAAGATGGGGTTTATTTCATATTGCATGAATTTATCTCTCTACATCATGTCATCTTGCTTAAGGCGTTACTCTATTTTTAACTTAATACTCTAGATGCATGCTGGATAGCAGTCGATGAGTGGAGTAATAGTAGTAGATGTAGAATCGTTTCGGTCTACTTGTCACAGACGTGATGCCTATATACATGATCATGCCTAGATATTCTCATAACCATTCTCAATTCTGTCAATTGCTCAACAGTAATTTGTTCACCCACCGTAGAATACTTATGCTCTTGAGAGAAGCCACTAGTGAAACCTATGGCCCCCGGGTCTATTCTCATCATATCAATCTCCATCACTTTAATCTTGCTTTGCTTTTTTACTTTGCCTTTACTTTTTAGTTTGCATCTCTATACCAAAAATACTAAAAATATTATATCTATCAGATCTCACTCTCGTAAGTGACCATGAAGGGATTGACAACCCCTAATCGCGTTGGTTGCGAGTAGCTATCGTTTTGTGCAGGTACGAGGGACTTGAGCGTGGCCTCCTACTGGATTGATACCTTGGTTCTCAAAAACTGAGGGAAATACTTACGCTACTCTGCTGCATCATCCCTTCCTTTTCAGGGAAATTCAATGCAAGCTCAAGAGGTAGCAAGAAGGATTTCTGGCGCCGTTGCCGGGTAGTCTACGCAAAAAGTCAACATACCAAGTAGCCATCACAATCCCTATCTCTCGCGTTACATTATTTGCCATTTGCCTCTCATTTTCCTCTCCCCCACTTCACCCTTGCCGTTTTATTCGCCCTCTCTCTCTCTCTATCCTCCCTCTCTTTTCCTCTTCCTTTTTGTTTGACCATGTGTTGGATTGCTTGTTTGTCGCGATGACTCAAGATACTACCAAATTGTGTGACTTCACCAATACCAATAATAATGATTTTCTTAGCACTCCGATTGCTCCTCTTGCCAATACTGAATCTTGTGAAATCAATACTGCTTTGTTGAATCTTGTTATGAAAGATCAATTCACCGGCCTTCCTAGTGAAGATGTCGCTACTCATCTGAATAGCTTCGTTGATTTATGTGATATGCAAAAGAAAAAAGATGTCAATAATGATGTCGTTAAATTGAAGCTATTTCCTTTTTCGCTTAGATATCGTGCTAAAGCTTGGTTTTCGTCTTTGCCTAAAAATAGTATTGATTCTTGGAACAAGTGCAAAGATGCTTTTATCTCTAAGTATTTCCCTCCCGCTAAGATCATCTCTCTTAGAAACGATATTATGAACTTTAAGCAACTTGATCATGAACATGTTGCACAAGCTTGGGAGAGCATGAAATTAATGATATGTAATTTCCCTACTCATGGTTTGAATTTGTGGATGATTATACAAATTTTTTATGCCGGATTGAATTTTGCTTCTAGAAATCTTTTAGATTCGGCCGCAGGAGGCACTTTTATGGAAATCACTTTAGGAGATGCTACTAAACTCCTAGATAATATTATGGTTAATTATTCTCAATGGCATACTGAAAGATCTTCTAATAAAAAAGTGCATGCGATAGAAGAAATCAATGTTTTGAGTGGAAAGATGGATGAACTTATGAAATTATTTGCTACTAAGAGTGTTTCTTCTGATCCTAATGATATGCCTTTGTCTACTTTGATTGAGAATAACAATGAATCTATGGATGTGAATTTTGTTGGTAGGAATAATTTTGGTAACAACGCTTATAGAGGGAATTTTAATCCTAGGCCATATCCTAGTAATCCTTCTAATAATTATGGGAATTCCTACAAAAACTCTTATGGAAATTATAATAAGATGCCCTCTGAATTTGAGAATAGTGTTAAAGAGTTTATGAATTCACAAAAGAATTTTAACGCTTTGCTTGAAGAGAAATTGCTTAAAGTTGATGATTTGGCTAGGAACGTTGATAGAATTTCTCTTGAGGTTGATTCTTTAAAGCTTAGATCTATTCCTCCTAAGCATGATATCAATGAGTCTCTCAAAGCCATGAGAATTTCCATTGATGAGTTCAAGGAAAGAACCGCTAGGATGCGTGCTTCCAAAGATGCCTTTATTAAAGCATGTTCTTCCAATTCCCATGAAAATCAAGATGAAGATATAAAAGTTATTGATGTGTCCCCTGTTAAATCTTTGTTTTGCAATATGAATCTTGATGAAACTGAATATGATCTTACTTCACCTAGAAGGCGTTCTAAAAATTCGGAGTATTTAGATCTTTATGATGAAATTGATGAAAGTGGGATTGAAAGAAATAAAAATCTAGATGTTGCTAAACCCACTATATCGGATTTCAAGGAATTTAATTATGAAAGTTGCTCTTTAATTCATTGTATTTCCTTGTTGCAATCCGTGCTAAATTCTCCACATGCTTATAGTCAACAGAAAGCCTTCACCGAACATATTGTTGATGCCTTGATGCAATCTTATGAAGAAAAACTTGAGTTGAAAGTTTCTATCCCTAGAAAACTCTATGATGAGTGGGAACCAACTATTAAAATTAAAATTAAAGATCATGAGTTCTATGCTTTGTGTGATTTGGGTGCTAGTGTCTCCACTATTCCCAAGACTTCATGTGATTTGCTAGATTTCCGTAATTTTGATGATTGCTCTCTAAACTTGCATCTTGCGGATTCTACTATTAAGAAACCTATGGGAAGGATTAATGATGTTCTTATTGTTGCAAATAGGAATTATGCTCCCGTAGATTTCATTGTTCTTGATATAGATTGCAATCCTTCTTGCCCTATTATTCTTGGTAGACCTTTCCTTAGAACGGTTGGTGCGATTATTAATATGAAGGAAGGGAATATTAGATTTCAATTTCCATTAGAAAAGGGCATGGAACACTTTCCTAGAAAGAAAATAAAATTGCCATATGAAACTACTAGTAATAAATAATTTATTTAGCCTCTGTTTTGGTTGTGTTTTTTGTGTTTAATTAGTGTTTGTGCCAAGTAGAACCGTTGGGAAGACTTGGGGAAAGTCTTGTTGAACTTGCTGTAAAAAACAGAAACTTTAGCGCTCACGAGAACTGCTGTAATTTTTATTTTAAGAGTGATATTTAGTTAATTCTTTTTGAAGATGATTAATAGATAAATTACTCACGTCCGGCAATTTATTTTAGAATTTTTGGCGTTCCAGATCTTGCGCTAGCTACAGATTACTACAGACTGTTCTGTTTTTTGACAGATTCTGTTTTTCGTGTGTTGTTTGCTTATTTTGATGAATCTATGGCTAGTAAAATAGTTTATAATCCACAGAGAAGTTGGAATACAGTAGGTTTAGCACCAATATAAATAAATAATGAGTTCATTACAGTACCTTGAAGTGGTCTTTTGTTTTCTTTCGCTAACGAAGCTCACGATTTTTCTACTTTAAGTTTTGTGTTGTGAAGTTTTCAAGTTTTGGGTGAATACTTTTGATGGATTATGGAACAAGGAGTGGCAAGAGCCTAAGCTTGGGGATGCCCATGGCACCCCGAAGATAATCCAAGGACACCAAAAAGTCAAAGCTTGGGGATGCCCCGGAAGGCATCCCCTCTTTCGTCCACTTCCATCGGTAATTTACTTGGAGCTATATTTTTATTCACCAACATGATATGTGTTTTGCTTGGAGAGTCTTGTATTATTTTTGTATTTATATGCCACAATCATCCTTGCTGTACACACCTTTTGAGAGAGCCATACATTAATTAAAATTTGATAGAATACTCTATGTGCTTCACTTATATCTTTTGAGCTATGTAGTTTTGCTCTATGTGCTTCACTTATATCTTTTGAGCGTTATAATTTTGCTCTATGTGCTTCACTTAGATATTTTAGAGCATAGTGGTGGATTTGTTTTAAAGAAACTATTGATCTCTCATGCTTCACTTAAATTATTTTGAGAGTCTTAATAGCATGGTAATTTTCTTAATAATAACATTCTTGGTATTCAAGATTTGTGAAACTTCCTTTTGAGTGTGTTGAATACTAAGAAAAGTTGGATGCTTGATAATTGTTTTGAGATATGGAGGTAGTAATATCAAAGTCATTCTAGTAGAGTAATTGTGAATTTGAGAAGTGCTTGAGTTAAAGTTTGCAAGTCCCGTAGCATGCACGTATGGTAAACGTTATGCAACAAATTTGAAACATGAGGTGTTATTTGATTGTCCTCCTTATGAGTGGCGGTCAGGGATGAGCGATGGTCTTTTCCTACCAATCTATCACCCTAGGAGCATACGCGTAATACTTTGGTTTTTGATGGCTTGTAGATTTTTGCAATAAGTATATGAGTTCTTTATGACTAATGTTGAGTCCATGGATTATACGCACTCTCACCCTTCCATCATTGCTAGCCTCTATGGTACTGTGCATTGCCCTTTCTCACATCGAGAGTTGGTGCAAACTTCGCCGGTGCATCCAAACCCCATGATATGATACACTCTTTCACACATAAACCTCCTTATATCTTCCTCAAAACAGCCACCATACCTACCTATTACGGCATTTCCATAGCCATTCCGAGATATATTGCCATGCAACTTTCCACCATCTAGTTTATCATGACACATCCATCATTGTCATATTGCTTAGCATGATCATGTAGTTGACATAGTATTTGTGGCAAAGCCACCGTTCATAATTTTTTCATACTTGTCACTCTTGATTCATTGCATATCCCGGTACACCGCCGGAGGCATCCATATAGAGTCATACTTTGTTCTAGTATCGAGTTGTAATCATTGAGTTGTAAATACATAAAAGTGTGATGATCATCATTTAATAGAGCATTATCCCAAAAAAAGGCCAAAGAAAAAAAGGAAGGCCCAAAAAAAGAGAAAATAAATAAAATGGGGCAATGCTACTATTCCTTTTTCCACACTTGTGCTTCAAAGTAGCACCATGTTCTTCATATAGAGAGTCTCTTGAGTTATCACTTTCATATACTAGTGGGAATTTTCATTACAGAACTTGGCTTGTATATTCCAACAATGGGCCTCCTCAAGTGCCCTAGGTCTTCGTGAGCAAGCAAGTTGGATGCACACCCACTTAGTTTCTTTTGTTGAGCTTTCATACATTTATAGCTCTAGTGCATCCATTGCATGGCAATCCCTACTCCTTGCATTAACATCAATTGATGGGCATCTCCATAGCCCATTGATTAGCCTCGTTGATGTGAGACTTTCTCCTTTTTGTCTTCTCCACATAACCCCCACCATTATATTCTATTCCACCCATAGTGCTATATCCATGGCTCACACTCATGTATTGCGTGAAAGTTTATGAGTTTGAAATTATTAAGGTATGAAACAATTGCTTGGCTTGTCATCGGGGTTGTGCATGATGAGAGCATTCTTGTGTGACGGAAATGGAGCATGACTAATGTAACACCCTCGATGCGACTATAGCTCCGACGTGTCGAGGCACGACTTAGAGACATAATTGCATTGAAGGCATATGTCGCAAGTGAGGTAATCATCACACAACCCATGTAATACATAAGGGAAAGAGATACATAGTTGGCTTACAATCGCCACTTCACACCATTACATGAATAAACATTACATCAATCAAATACACTCATGGTCCGACTACGGAACCAAAATAAAAGAAGAACCCAAAATGCGACAAAGGTCCCCGATCGACCCCAACTGGGCTCCACTACTGATCAACTAGAACGAAACAACACAAAGGACAAGGTCGTCATCGAGCTCCTCCTGAGCTTGGTTGCGTCATCTGCACGGACTCATCGGCACCTACAAGCTGGTTTTGGAAGTATCTGTGAGCCACGGGGACTCAGCAATCTCACACCCTCGCGATCAAGACTATTTAAGCTTATGGGTAAGGGAAAGGTATGAGGTGGAGCTGCAGCAAGCGACTAGCATATACGGTGGCTAACATACGCAACTGAGAGCGAGAAGAGAAGGCAAAGCATGGTCGATAAAAGTATGATCAAGAAGTGATCCTGGACTACTTACGTCAAGCATAACTCCAACAACCGTGTTCACTTCCCGGACTCTGCCGGAAAGAGACCATCACGGTTACACACGCAGTTGATGCGTTTTATATCAGATCTGGTGTCAAGTTATCTACAACCGGACATTAACAAATTCCCATCTGCCTATAACCGCATGCACGGCTTTCGAAAGATTATACCCTGCAGGGGTGTCCCAACTTAGCCCATGACAAGCTCTCGCGATCAACGAAGGAATAGACCTTCTCCCAGGAAGACCCGATCAGACTCGGAATCCCGGTTTACAAGACATTTCGACAATGGTAAAACAAGACCAGCAAGACCGCCCGATGCGCCGACAATCCCGATAGGAGCTGCACATATCTCGTTCTCAGGGCAACACCGGATGAACACTACGTACAACTAAAACCAGACCTCGAGTTTCCCCGAGGTGGCGCTGCAAGTGGCTCTGGTTTGGACCAACACTTAGACAAGCACTGGCCCGGGGGGGGGGGGGCTATAATAAAGATGACCCTCGAGAGAGCGACTCCCAAGGGAAAAGTAGGTGGTGGTGAGGCAAATGGTAAAAGTCAATGTTGGGCCTTGCTGGAGGAGTTTTATTCAAAGCGAACTGTCAAGGGGGTCCCATAAATCACCCGACCGCGTAAGGAACGCAAAATCCGGGAACATAACACCGGTATGACGGAAACTAGGCCGGCAAGAGTGGAACAAAACACCATGCAAAAGGCCAAGCCTTCCACCCTTTACCAAGTATATAGATGCATTAATTATATAAGATATATTGTGATATCCCAACCAAAATCCTGTCCACCATGGAGAAATCTTCAACTTCACCTGCAACTAGCAACGCTATAAGAGGGGATGAGCAAGCGGTAACATAGCCAATCAACGGTTTACTAGGACATGGTGGGTTAGAGGTTTGACATGGCAATTGGGAGGCTGACAAGCAAATGGTAGGCATAGCAAGAGCGAGCAAACTAGCATAGCAAAGATAGTAGTGATTTCGAGGGTATGATCATCTTGCCTTAAATCCCGATAGGGAGAAGAACGAGTCCATGAAGAAGACAAACGGACGTAGACGAACGGTTCCTCACAAACGCGACGTTGTTGGAAACAACCCGAAGAAGCACACCGGAAAGAAGCAAACAACATAGTAAACAACAAACACATCAACATGGCATGAAGCACAAACGAGTATGATGCATGTCCGGTTTAATGAGGCACGGCATGGCAAAATGCAAAAGCAATCCTACAAATTAAGTGGAGCTCAATATGCATTGGGATGCATATTGACAGAGCACCACATCAATTATTTAGTTTGATCTCGTTTATGTACCAAACAATATTAAATGTTGTTAAACATGGCAAGAGGTGAAGCAAATGTAAACTACCTATCTAGTCAAGGTTAAATGAGGCCGGAAGCAACGAACAACAATTCCGGAAACTCCTCATATGCATATATTAGGTTTGGTACTGTTCTGCCCTAAACATAATTTTATAGTTTTTAAACATACAAAGTAAAGCCACCATGTTAAACTAGGCATTTTTCTACCCCATTTACATATAAAGTTTGTTAGATTTGGAGCTACGGTTATTTAGTTATGAATTAAATCATTTTAACATGGCATAGGAGCAAATTAATGCAAACATCATTTTAGACATTTCAAACATGGATGAAAGTTGGATATTATTAATCTACACGAAAATCTGAGCAAGTTTCATATACAAAGTTTTTACAAAGGATGCACGGTTGATTAGTTATTAAATGCATGAAGCTAGGGGGTTATTCTGCAAAACTACAGTCTCAGGAAAATTGCTAAAATCGCAACAGAGGAAAAAAAACATGCATCGGGCCGAATCTGGTGCAAGCGGGCCAACAGGAGCAGGCGCTGGGGCATCTCACCCATGGGCTGAGGCCCAGTCAGATCTGGAGGAGGCCGGCATGGGGCTGCGGTAGCTGGGCTGGGCCTTAGCGCGGCCCGCGCGCTGGTCAACGGGGGCGATGCGGGGCGCTGAAGCAGTCGTCTCGAACAGAGGCAGGAGCAGGACTTGGCGCGATGTAGAGGACGGGCAGAGCAGGCGGCGATGGACTTGGCGGTCTCCGGTGGGGCGGCGCGGCGACTTGGAGCCAGGGACGAGGCCGGGGTGCGGGGACCCGCCGGACCTGGCAGAGACGGCGACGAATGGAGCGTGGACGTGGGGCTCCGGTGACGCGGGGAAAAGCGAGGGAGGCCGGAGTGGAGCGCGACGGGGTCTGCCTGCTGGCTTGCTCCGGCGAGGCGGGGAGGATGGCGGGATCCATCGGGAGGCTTCCATGGCGCTGGTGTGCTCCTGCTTGAACAGAGAGAGAGGCCGAGAGGTGAGAGGCATCCATAGGAGGCGGAGAAAGCGAGAGGAGGGAGATGGCAGGGAGCGGGACGACCTGGTGGTGTTGACCGACGACGAAGGGAACTTCGGTGGTGGTGCTGCTTGCGGGCGAACGGGGCAAGGCAGAGGAGATGCAGACAGGCAGCGGCGCAGCTGCACAGGGCTCCGGCGACGCAGAGGCTTGGCGCGGGACTTGGCGAGGCGGGGACGATGGAGGCCGGCCTGTTTTGCTGGTGCGCGCTGGACAGACAAGGACGCGGGGAAGCGGTGAGGTCCTGCGGGTCGGTTGCGGACGACGAGGGCTACGATGGCCGGCGAGGGTTGGTGGCGAGGTGCTCGGTGAGGAGCCGGCGAGTGCGCTGGTTCGGGAGCGAACTCTCCACGCTCGGGCTCCGATCCAGGCCGAACGGGGAGGCAGAGGAGGCCCTCATGGCTGTTGGATGGATGGATCGGGAGGGATGCACTGGTTGGATCTGGCAGGAGAGGAAAATGAGGAGGGAGGTGGATCTGGGATGATCCCGATGGGGATTTTGTGGAGTGGCGGCGGCGGCTGGCTGGGAGGATGGGACATCTCTCCTCAATTTTAGGGTTGGTCAAAATATATGCAGTAGATGGATTAGGTTTAGGGGTATTTGGTCCCTCCGATCGTAATCGGACGGTCGCGAATAAAATATCTAGGGAGTCCAAATAAGAAAACGGTGACGTCTTGTAGACGTTTGGAGATGATCCGGACATAGCGGTAACGACTGTCCGAGTCGGGTCCGGGACAACTTTCGAACGCGCGCGCGAGGAGGGCGGCGGGCTGACGAGAGAGGTTAGGTTGGACCTGGCGGTAGGTAGTGAGTTGTGCAGACGGTCTCGGGCTGAGAGAAGAGAAGAGAGGGAGGCCCGGCGACTGTTTCCGGAGACCGAAAACGTCCGACGTTAGACCGGCTATAATGCCGCTATAGTTTAACGGTTGGGCTATCAAACGAACTCTGAACGCGATGAAACTTGGCAGGCGGTCTACCTACACTATAATAAGACCGCACGTCAACTCTCATCCCATTCAGAGAACATTTTCCGGCCACTTATAAAATACTATTTCGGACATGCCACGGGCGCGTGCAAGTGTGTCTGGGCTCAGAACGGACAACGGAAGGAATGAGGAGACCGGGACGGATGCAAGTTTTGAAAACATGATGATGCAATGCACATGATGACATGATGAAATGCAACACGCAAGCCAATGACAAGACAACAACAACAAATAACTGAACGGCACCTGGCACATCGGTCTCGGGGCATTACAACACTCCACCACTACAAGAGGATCTCGTCCCGAGATCTAGAATGGCACCGGAGGGACAACAGAAAAGAAAGAGAAGAGGTAAAACTAAGTTGCTTCTTTGGCAAACGAGTGAAACCACGAACCTTGAGAGGTTGAACAAATTGAAAGAAAGAAAGAACACAACAGAGTTGAACGAATTGGAGAGCACTCCGTTAGAAAAGAGAAACAAGGAACATTACTAGAACCTTGTAGTTTGAAAGACATAAGAAAAGGGATTGCAATGGACAAGAAGTATAAGTAAGCACTCCGGTTGAAACGAGATGTACAAGGAATGCTAAGGATCAATTACGACAACACTCCGGTTGGAAATGGAAGGTAAGAATATGAAGTTGGCAAGATGAAAGCACTTGGGTGAGACTCCGGTTAAAACAAAATAGGGAAGGAATAAGAATGATGTAATTTGGGCAGCACTCCGACTGTAAATGGAAAGAATTCAACATGAACTAGACAAAACAAGACGATGGGTCAAAGAGAGCAACATCACAATGCCTCCGGAACAAAAGTAAGAATGGAATGGGATGAACGAAGGGAAACATAACTCGAGGGAGCACGCTTACAACAAAAGCTAGAACGGAGTTGTTGGAAAACCAACAACGAAAAGAATAAGTTTGTAGTGGGCTTATGGAAAACATCTCAAAACTATGAGGTGAAATTCTGCCACTAATGGAAACGATATATTAGATTGATAACAACAAGGAGATGAGAAGCTTAAATCACCGGGAGGATAGATGAATAACTTGGGTCATTTATAACCAACATAGATAGCAACAAGCCATAGGGAAGGCTTTAGGTGAAATATAACCCGAGATAACTCCAACGAAGAGGTTGATGGATTTAAAATATCTCATACTTGATAACTTGTGAAACACGAAACACGAAGGGAAATTATCAAGAATGACATAATACCACCTCCAATGATACGGTAGAAAGAAAATGCACTTCGGAATGCGAGATGAAGAATGCTTTAGCTCCTTAAAAGAATCTCGATGAAAACTTCAAGAAGGAATAAAATCCTTGATGAACCATCATGTATAGCCTCCATGAAGAAACTCCGGTAACAAAAGAATGATCAAACGAAAAGAAAGAGAAGTTGAAAATACAAGGTGAAACCTTGTAAAGATTTAGATAGATCTTTGGAATGATAATTAGAGCTTGGAACTCCAGGAAAGAAAAGATGAGCATTTGAAACCAAGAAAAGTATGATGAGCCACTCCGGAAAATAGGAATTGAATAAACTCGATGAAACAAGAATAAGAATTACATTATGTTTATCCTTCACCAATTAAATTGATGACAAACAATGGATTCGACACACTACTTATTCTCGTTGAAAGGATTAAGATAGATATAGCGTCAACTTGGAAAGGTCTTCCATGAACCACCGGTGGGATTTGGAAAACAACGAATGAATTGATATGATAAGAAAGAAGAAAAATCTTGAACGAACCACCGGTAGGATTGGAACAACAAATGAATTGATATGATGAACAAGGAAGAGAGACCTTGAAAGAACCACGGTAAGAATTAAAAATGAACAAAGAAAAGATAAGGAAGACACCGGGAAGAATTAGCAAATGAATGAAGATGCTTGAGAGAATTTAGGCCCATGAGAACGAAGAGATCACGAGCTGATTAAAGATCACTTGCACGAAGCACCGGTAAAATTGAAGAATGTGAGCTGAAAGCTGAGAATGAATAAATCTGAAATGATGGACTCTGGATGAACAAACTGAAAAGGCTCCTGAATTGCTCCGGATGGATAAAAAGAATTCTCACAATCGAACAATTATGAGAGGATGGCAACAGGCTAGAATCACGAATCTTTGATAGATCCAAACAAGATTCAAGGGGAAACTCTTCTTCGGTCTTCAAGCGTTATGAAAGACGATGAGAGACACCACCATGAATTATTGAGACACTCCGGAATGAATCAAAAGCGAAGAGGTTGAGCCAACTATGGAAAAAAATTTGAAAGATCTTGGAGAAAGTCATATGACTGATGATAATTCATTCTTACGTTAAAGTTTGAAAATAAATTTGAGGATAGCTCTGGGAGAATAAGAAGAGTCAGGTAAGATCCTGGAAAAAGACCTATGGGTTAGGGCCCACTCAAAAGAAACACCGTTGAAATGATTTAAAAGAGAGGTTGCACCGGTTGAATTAAATGACTGGAAAGAGATAACATCCTCGAAAGAGTTTGATTGAAAGCAGAGTGGAAACACAAGTCTTCTAGATATTATGAGCACTCCGGAACAATTAATAGCGAGAGGTGAACGATTAAGAATTGCACCGGCATGAGAAAACATTGAAACAAGGAGAGGATATGATAAAAAAAAACTTAACTTGAAACCACCGGAGATGAAAAATGAGTGGGGAATGACGAACTAAAAGAGCATCTTCATGTGAACCACCGGGTAAAAACATGAAGGAAAAAGAATGGAGAGACTTCCATCAATAAAAATGGATGGTGATTAAGAAATCTGAATCCTTGAAGTAAAAGGGTGGGAGGGCGGGAAAAACAAAGGCAACTTGGAGACGGATGAAACAAACACCATTGAGAAGAAGTGATAATTGATCTTGCGGAAGTTGAAATGATCGAATCCACTTGAAGAGAAGCACACCGGTTGAAAAGGATTGACAAGACAATCTTGACTATTATGAAGGATTAGTATTCACATAGAACTATGAGAACGCCATTTGGGGAAGGTATGGAATCAACATTTGACTCGAAGCAACTCGAATACCACAAATAAAACAAAACAAAGGATTGACTTGCAGAATAAGCCGGAACAAACATATGATAGAGATTCCGTCCGAAGTTTTCGTGGTGGGGCCCACACGGGCTCGAGTTTACAGCACCATCATGTACAAGGCAGTGCACATGACATACGAAGTGTCCCCGAACCAGCATAGCCAAGGGTTCTTTAAGACACAACGAGACCACTGTAAAAACGACCGTGGAAAGGCGGACCACTAGACGTCGAACCCCAATTTCATATCATACATCTGTCGAAAAGATATCCTAAGAGCTACTTGAATTCCCACCTATGAAACTCCCGAAATTTTCCGGTTATGCAATCAGGTGTTGGGGATACAGGGGAAGCATAATATCTCACCCAAACTAGCAAATCCTGCATCCAGCTGTATCCATCCTTCAACACATAACCAAGAAACCTTCGGAAATCATCTACCTCGACCTTCGAAAAGCATCCGTTATACAAGTTATGGCAATACTCCCGAACTCGCCCCAGTACTAGGTTATCGGGGTTATCTCACCAACAACTGCATAAAAGAGATTTTCGATGTCGGCAAATCTCAGGTATTCCAGAACTGCAACGATAAAATTATGATGACAACACCTCAGAGCTCAACTCCCCGGGACACTTCCACAAAACCCCTGACAGGAGGCACCAAGACAATGATCTCATCATAAAACCATCGGAACGATTCCAAGATACCCGCGTGATCCTAAAATTTTTTTAGTGAAATTTGAGAAGAGAAGAGTCAAAACTCTATGTCAGGATGCCTCGCAAGAGTGACGAAGGGACTGAGAAGTAAAAAGAATTCCTAAACTCTCCGATATATAATTCCTAAATGACTCAAAACATTTTTCTAGACACAACTCGGCCACTAAAAACGATCAAGCAATGGGGCTCCTAAGGTCGGGGAAGGCTCTGATTACCAACTTGTAACACCCTCGATGCGACTATAGCTCCCACGTGTCGAGGCACGACTTAGAGACATAATCGCATTGAAGGCATATGTCGCAAGTGAGGTAATCGTCACACAACCCATGTAATACATAAGGGAAAGAGATACATAGTTGGCTTACAATCGCCACTTCACACCATTACATGAATAAACATTACATCAATCAAATACACTCATGGTCCGACTACGGAACCAAAATAAAAGAAGAACCCCAAATGCGACAAAGGTCCCCGATCGACCCCAACTGGGCTCCACTACTGATCAACTAGAACGAAACAACACAAAGGACAAGGTCGTCATCGAGCTCCTCCTGAGCTTGGTTGCGTCATCTGCACAGACTCATCGGCACCTACAAGCTGGTTTTGGAAGTATCTATGAGCCACAGGGACTCAGCAATCTCACACCCTCGCAATCAAGACTATTTAAGCTTATGGGTAAGGGAAAGGTATGAGGTGGAGCTGCAGCAAGCAACTAGCATATACGGTGGCTAACATACGCAACTGAGAGCGAGAAGAGAAAGCAAAGCACGGTCGATAAAAGTATGATCAAGAAGTGATCCTGGACTACTTACGTCAAGCATAACTCCAACAACCGTGTTCACTTCCCGGACTCCGCCGGAAAGAGACCATCACGGTTACACACGCAGTTGATGCATTTTATATCGGATCTGGAGTCAAGTTATCTACAACCGGACATTAACAAATTCCCATCTGCCTATAACCGCAGGCACGGCTTTCGAAAAATTATACCCTGCAGGGGTGTCCCAACTTAGCCCATGACAAGCTCTCGCGATCAACGAAGGAATAGACCTTCTCCCAGGAAGACCCGATCAGACTCAGAATCCCGGTTTACAAGACATTTCGACAATGGTAAAACAAGACCAGCAAGACCGCCCGATGCGCCGACAATCCCGATAGGAGCTGCACATATCTCGTTCTCAGGGCAACACCGGATGAACACTACGTACAACTAAAACCAGACCTCGAGTTTCCCCGAGGTGGCGCTGCAAGTGGCTCTGGTTTGGACCAACACTTAGACAAGCACTGGCCCGGGGGGGCTATAATAAAGATGACCCTCGAGAGAGCGACTCCCAAGGGAAAAGTAGGTGGTGGTGAGGCAAATGGTAAAAGTCAATGTTGGGCCTTGCTGGAGGAGTTTTATTCAAAGCGAACTGTCCAGGGGGTTCCATAAATCACCCGACCGCGTAAGCAACGCAAAATCCGGGAACATAACACCGGTATGACGGAAACTAGGCCGGCAAGAGTGGAACAAAACACCAGGCAAAAGGCCAAGCCTTCCACCCTTTACCAAGTATATAGATGCATTAATTATATAAGATATATTGTGATATCCCAACCAAAATCCTGTCCACCATGGAGAAATCTTCAACTTCACCTGCAACTAGCAACACTATAAGAGGGGCTGAGCAAGCGGTAACATAGCCAATCAACGGTTTGCTAGGACATGGTGGGTTAGAGGTTTGACATGGCAATTGGGAGGCTGACAAGCAAATGGTAGGCATCGAAGCATTGGCATAGCAAGAGCGAGCAAACTAGCATAGCAAAGATAGTAGTGATTTCGAGGGTATGATCATCTTGCCTTAAATCCCGATAGGGAGAAGAACGAGTCCATGAAGAAGACAAACGGACGTAGACGAACGGTTCCTCACAAACGCGACGTTGTCGGAAACAACCCGAAGAAGCACACCGGAAAGAAGCAAACAACATAGTAAACAACAAACACATCAACATGGCATGAAGCACAAACGAGTATGATGCATGTCTGGTTTAATGAGGCACGGCATGGCAAAATGCACAAGCAATCCTACAAATTAAGTGGAGCTCAATATGCATCGGGATGCATATTGACAGAGCACCACATCAATTATTTAGTTTGATCTCGTTTATGTACCAAACAATATTAAATGTTGTTAAACATGGCAAGAGGTGAAGCAAATGTAAACTACCTATCTAGTCAAGGTTAAATGAGGCCGGAAGCAACGAACAACAATTCCGGAAACTCCTCATATGCATATATTAGGTTTGGTACTGTTCTGCCCTAAACATAATTTTATAGTTTTTAAACATGCAAAGTAAAGCCATCATGTTAAACTAGGCATTTTTCTACCCCATTTACATATAAAGTTTGTTAGATTTGGAGCTACGGTTATTTACTTATGAATTAAATCATTTTAACATGGCATAGGAGCAAATTAATGCGAAAATCATTTTAGACATTTCAAACATGGATGAAAGTTGGATATTATTAATCTACACGAAAATCTGAGCAAGTTTCATAGACAAAGTTTTTACAAAGGATGCACGGTTGATTAGTTATTAAATGCATGAAGCTAGGGGGTTATTCTGCAAACTACAGTCTCAGGAAAATTGCTAAAATCGCAACAGAGGAAAAAAAACATGCATCGGGCCGAATCTGGTGCAAGCGGGCCAACAGGAGCAGGCGCTGGGGCATCTCGCCCATGGGCTGAGGCCCAGTCAGATCTGGAGGAGGCCGGCATGGGGCTGCGGTAATTGGGCTGGGCCTTGGCGCGGCCCGCGCGCTGGTCAACCGGGGCGATGCGGGGCGCTGAAGCAGTCGTCTCGAACAGAGGCAGGAGCGGGACTTGGCGCGATGCAGAGGACGGGCAGAGCAGGCGGCGATGGACTTGGCGGTCTCCGGTGGGGCGGCGCGGCGACTTGGAGCCAGGGACGAGGCCGGGGTGCGGGGACCCGCCGGACCTGGCAGAGACGGTGACGAACGGAGCGTGGACGCGGGGCTCCGGTGACGCGGGGAAAAGCGAGGGAGGCCGGAGTGGGGCGCGACGGGGTCTGCCTGCTGGCTTGCTCCGGCGAGGCGGGGAGGAGGCCGGGATCCATCGGGAGGCTTCCATGGCGCTGGTGTGCTCCTGCTTGAACAGAGAGAGAGGCCGAGAGGTGAGAGGCATCCATAGGAGGCGGAGAAAGCGAGAGGAGGGAGATGGCAGGGAGCGGGACGACCTGGTGGTGGTGACCAACGACGAAGGGAACTTCGGTGGTGGTGCTGCTTGCGGGCGAACGGGGCAAGGCAGAGGAGATGCAGACAGGCAGCGGCGCAGCTGCACAGGGCTCCGGCGACGCGGAGGCTTGGCGCGGGACTTGGCGAGGCGGGGACGATGGAGGCCGGCCTGTTCTGCTGGTGCGCGCTGGACAGACGAGGACGCGGGGAAGCGGTCAGGTCCTGCGGGTCGGTTGCGGACGACGAGGGCTACGATGGCCGGCGAGGGTTGGTGGCGAGGTGCTCGGTGAGGAGCCGGCGAGTGCGCTGGTTCGGGAGCGAACTCTCCACGCTCGGGCTCCGATCCAGGCCGAACGGGGAGGCAGAGGAGGCCCTCATGGCTGTTGGATGGATGGATCGGGAGGGATGCACTAGTTGGATCTGGCAGGAGAGGAAAATGAGGAGGGAGGTGGATCTGGGATGATCCCGATGGGGATTTTGTGGAGTGGCGGCGGCGGCTGGCTGGGAGGATGGGACATCTCTCCTCAATTTTAGGGTTGGTCAAAATATATGCAGTAGATGGATTAGGTTTAGGGGTATTTGGTCCCTCCGATCGTAATCGGACGGTCGCGAATAAAATATCTAGGGAGTCCAAATAAGAAAACGGTGACGTTTTGTAGACGTTTGGAGATGATTCGGACACAGCGGTAACGACTGTCCGAGTCGGGTCCGGGACAACTTTCGGACGCGCGCGCGAGGAGGACGGCGGGCTGACGAGAGAGGTTAGGTTGGACCTGGCGGTAGGTAGTGAGTTGTGCAGACGGTCTCGGGCTGAGAGAAGAGAAGAGAGGGAGGCCCGGCGACTGTTTCCGGAGACCGAAAACGTCCGACATTAGACCGGCTATAATGCCGCTATAGTTTAACGGTTGGGCTATCAAACGAACTCCGAACGCGATGAAACTTGGCAGGCGGTCTACCTACACTATAATAAGACCGCACGTCAACTCTCATCCCATTCCAAGAACATTTTCCGGCCACTTATAAAATACTATTTCGGACATGCCGCGGGCGCGTGCAAGTGTGTCTGGGCTCAGAACGGACAACGGAAGGAATGAGGAGACCGGGACGGATGCAAGTTTTGAAAACATGATGATGCAATGCACATGATGACATGATGAAATGCAACACGCAAGCCAATGACAAGACAACAACAACAAATAATTGAACGACACCTGGCACATCGGTCTCGGGGCGTTACAACTAAAGTATATGATTTTGTAGGGATAAACTTTCTTTGGCCATGTTACTTTAAGAAAACATAATTGCTTTGTTGGTTTGCTTGAAGTATTATTGTTCTTTATGTCAATATGAACTTTTGTCTTGAATCTTCCTAATCTGAATATTCATACCACAATTAAGAAGATTTGCATTGAAATTATGCCAAGTAGCACTCCGCATCAAAAATTCTCTTTTTATCATTTACCTACTCGAGGACGAGCAGGGATTAAGCTTGGGGATGCCTGATACGTCTCCAACGTATCTATAATTTTTGATTTCTCCATGCTATATTATCTACTGTTTTGGACTATATTGGGCTTTATTTTCCACTTTTATATTATTTTTGGGACTAACCTATTAACTGGAGGCCCAGCCCAGAATTGCTGTTTTTTTTGCCTATTTCAGTATTTCGGAGAAACAGAATATCAAACGGAGTCCAAACGGAATAAAACCTTCGGGAACGTGATTTTCTCACCGAACGTGATCCAGGAGACTTGAACCCTACTCCAAGGAGTCAAAGAGGCGGTCATGAGGGTGGGGGCACCCCCCAGGGCGCGCCCCCTACCTCGTGGGCCCCTCGGAGCTGCACCGACGTACTCCTTCCTCCTATATATACCTACGTACCCCCAAACAAACAGAAGAGGAGCCAAAAACCTAACTCCACCACCGCAACTTTCTGTATCCACGAGATCCCATCTTAGGGCCTGTTCCGGAGCTCCGCCGGAGAGGGCCGTCATCACGGAGGGCTTCTACATCATCATAGCCTCTCTGATGAAGTGTGAGTAGTTTACCACAGACCTTCGGGTCCATAGTTAGTAGCTAGATGGCTTCTTCTCTCTTTTTGGATCTCAATACAAAGTTCTCCCCTCTCTTGTGGAGATCTATTCGATGTAATCTTCTTTTTGCGGTGTGTTTGTTGAGACCGATGAATTGTGGGTTTATGATCAAGTCTATCTATGAATAATATTTGAATCTTCTCTGAATTCTTTTATGTATGATTGGTTATCTTTGCAAGTCTCTTCAAATTATCCGTTTGGTTTGGCCAACTAGATTGGTAGTTCTTGCCATGGGAGAAGTGCTTAGCTTTGGGTTCGATCTTGCGGTGTCCTTTCCCAGTGACAGAAGGGGAAGCAAGGCACGTATTGTATCGTTGCCATCGAGGATAACAAGATGGGGTTTATTTCATATTGCATGAATTTATCTCTCTACATCATGTCATCTTGCTTAAGGCGTTACTCTGTTTTTAACTTAATACTCTAAATGCATGCTGGATAGCAGTCGATGAGTGGAGTAATAGTAGTAGATGCAGAATTGTTTCGGTCTACTTGTCATGGACGTGATGCCTATATACATGATCATGCCTAGATATTCTCATAACTATGCTCAATTCTGTCAATTGCTCAACAGTAATTTGTTCACCCATCATAGAATACTTATGCTGTTGAGAGAAGCCACTAGTGAAACCTATGGCCCCGGATCTATTCTCATCATATCAATCTCCATCACTTTAATCTTGATTTGCCTTTTTACTTTGCCTTTACTTTTTTACTTTGCATCTCTATACCAAAAATACTAAAAATATTATATCTATCAAATCTCACTCTCGTAAGTGACCGTGAAGGGATTGACAACCCCTAATCGCGTTGGTTGCGAGTAGTTATCGTTTTGTGCAGGTACAAGGGACTTGAGCATGGCCTCCTACTGGATTGATACCTTGGTTCTCAAAAACTGAGGGAAATACTTACGCTACTCTGCTGCATCATCCCTTCCTCTTCGGGGAAATCCAACGCAAGCTCAAGAGGTAGCAGCCCACTGTAGAGCTGTGCTGAGAGTATTTTTATCTGAATCGTCAGAACGAATGCACCAACGGTTCTAGCTTAGAACTTGGAGGAATCTCGATTCAGTGCCGTTAGGGTGCTGTTTTCCCTCTCATCGTCTTACCGAGCCACCCAAAAGACTAGAACCAAACTTGGTTTTATTGTCAGGACACTTCTCCAGCAAATGAGAAGCCTCTGCCGGGTTACCGCCCTAGTCGTGTTGACTCCAAGTTCACCCTTCCGGATAAGCTTACCGTCGCTGAACGTAGGAAGCTTCTTCCCTCTATTAGAAGAATCAACGGCTTGTTGGGTAATGGTTTAACCGGAGGAGATCTGACCCGTTGCTGGATCTCATGGCGGGTTATTCCATTAAGTCGTCGATCTCAACTGATGTATGAATATGACGGAAGCCCGGACAACCCTCTTCGTCACAGCCCAATTGAACTCACCGAAGAAGACATTGTTTCGATGTCAACCCTTTTGGTAAATGGGAAGTACGAAGATCGCAGTATTGTTGGGTTAAGTCCCTTCTGCAAGATTAATCCGGTGCCAGAAGTAAGTACATTCTGATCTCTTTCTTTGTGTTTTGCCCAGCTATTAGTACTTAATACTGATCTTTCTTCTTGTCTTTACATGCCAATTCTGACTTCTGGAAGGTGAAATATGACCACGAAGCTGCCAAGAAGGCAAAAGCCGCCGCTATGAACACCAAGAAGACGACCCAGAAATTAAAGAAAAAGAAGAAAACTACTGCTGAAGATTTAATGAAGCTTGATGATACGTCTGACTCGGAGGTAGCCCTTGATTCCCTTGGCCAATTTTTTAACAATCTTATTGACACTGATCCTTACCAGGATGACACTGGGGCCAGTCAGGCCGGGGAAGCAGAGGTAACTATCATTTCCTCCGACTCAGAGCCCTTATCAAGACACAAAGTTCGATGAGTGATCCGTAAAGTAAGGTTTTCTAACCCTTTAGCTCACTTGGATCCCAACTTTCATTTGAAAAAGCAGCAACACGAAAGCCGCCGTGAAGCTGAGATTGAAGATGAACCGGCTGTTGACCTTCAACAGACCCCTCGAAAATGCCCGAACGAGGTTTACTTTTACCGTCCTTAACTTGTTTTAATGAATCCTGCACATTGTATTCCTTTTAACTCCTTTCTTTTACCTTTTCAAGAGGTGTCTCGTTCCTCAGGCGACTCTTCACAAACACAATTCCCGGCTTTCAAGACTGCCCCTAGGTAATCAAAAAATCCTCTTTTCTTCCGGGCTGTTCAATTGTACCTTGATGTTGACTGTCCTGTAATATATATATATATATATATATATATATATATATTTTTGTTTAGTGGCCAGGCTAGATCCAAGAAAGCAAAGGTAACAAAGCCGGCGGAAGACCCGCCAGTACCAATGTGTGAGCTGGCTAGGCTGCCTTCTCCATTAACTGCCACCCCAGAAGACCCGCATATTATCCATGAAGCGAATCCTTCGGAGCCATCCCTTGACCAAGCTACCATGAATCCTTCCACAGTCGGACCGTCAAGCTCAACTGACCCGCCATCTCCACATGCTCCAGATGTTCAAATTACTGGGAGCCGCTTTGTTGAGCCGGGGAATCCAACGGTGTTGGCTCGGTGCACAGCAAAGAAAGAAGCATTGGAGCAGCAGAAGGTTCGCTTTGATATCGCCAACTATGACCGTCTCAATGCCAGTGATATCTTATCCAGCTATCTCAGTCATGTACACTCCAGTCGTGAGTCGGAGATTGAGATGGTCAAGCAGCTTCAGTTGAAGTATGAGGTATGTTATTTCCGGTTTACCAATATTCCTTCAGCCCCCAAGTCTTCAGATTATAAGAGAAACGAAATGACCTGTAGACTTAGAATATAAGCCGAAACTTTTATCTCTAAAGCTTTGCCTTGTACTCATAGAACAAAACTTCACCCATAGTCCCCAAGGACTGGTTCATTTTGATCATTAATGAATCGGTACTTTACAATTTAAAAATGTCTTTAAAGTATTTTAACACTCCGGCTTAACCTTAAAAAACTTTCTGAACTGCGTACATTAGCCCCCAAGTGCCAAGTGTTGTTACTTTGTAAAGGACTTGGGACTTCAAATATATTGGTAGAGTCACAAAAATTTGATTTGGCATACATTAGCCCCCAAGTGCCAAGTGGTTTATTCGTAAAGTACTTGGGACTTCGAATTTTGAATTTGGGTACTATAATTTAAAACCAAATCTTGACTTATCTGAATGGTTCACAGAATGCATTGTCTGAACTGACCTCCCAATTGACTGACGCAAAGACACGGCTAGCAAGTCAGGAGTCAGAAATCAAATCTTCCACCTCCAAATTGCAAATGAGCCTTTCCGAAACAGAGACTTTGAAGACCAGCTTTGCTGCCAAAGAGAAAACTTGGGAGAATGAGAAAACACTCCTGACCCGCCGAGCTCAGACAGCCGAAACAGCTCTGAAAGAAATTTCAACAGAGCTGAACAGTTTGAAGGGCCGGGTATCTCAGATGGTTGCTGCGATTTTTGGTAAGCCGTCTGAATTGATCTTGAATATAATTTTTGTCAAACCGGAATATGATCCGCCAACTAACTGTTAAAAATATATACAGGTCCGCGAAGCAAAAATCTGAGCCAAGACCCGTTGATTAAGCTGAAGGCAGTATACACCTTGGTTTCACAATTATACATTGGTGCACAACGGGCTCCGGCCGCTATCTCTCCGGTAAATCAAGGATCCAACTGGCTTAGCGATGTCCTGAAGAAGCTGTCCATCCTTCCTGCTAGATTCCAAGAGGTAAAACGCTCCTGTGCGCGAGCCGGTGCACTGACTGCCCTAAGACTTTCCTGTTGACACACGAACACGTCACGTGTACCCACGATGCCGGGGGTGATGCACCGCAGCTCACGTCGAAGGAGACCCGACCGACAGCGCGATACGCAAGACAGTCGGCGGGCGCTTTTGCAGACCCAAAACCCCGCGCACCCAGGAGGGACCCCGTCAGGGATTGCGGCGGCTATGGGCTGCCCTAGGTCGATTCGCTCGCCCCTAGAGCCTTGGGATTCGCAGCTCTCAAACACGAAGAACAGCGAAGAACGAGAGAGAAAAACGATGGAGAGATAAAACGTAGATGAAAAAGTAGTATATTGATTTGTTCGATTGTGTGTTGTTCAATCGGCCGTCACCCCCAACATATATAAGAGGCAGCTGGACTTCCCGTACAAGCAAAGGATTCATCTAGGCTTTCCTTACAAGAAAATTACATCAATTCATGACCTAGAGTCCTAGTTCTGGTTCCACTTAGATTCAGCCCGAATCTGATCCAATCTTCTGTCTTGCTCCTTGCGCGGGCCGTGGAATCTGCATATGACTTCCGATGGAGACGGTTCAAATATCAATCTTGTGCGCTTCAATGAGGCCAACAATCCGTATGTTGATCACTTTTCCAAATAAGGCCATCTTGAATACTCCATGGGGTCATCTTTAATTTCGAGTCGGACTCGGTCATATAGCTGACTGGACCGTCCGACTCTTGTAGCGTCTCTACGGGTCGTATACTATGTCGGATGAGGATGACTCCAAAAGCAAAGTTGACCGTTTCGATGTTACGAATAACTCTCATGTTGAAGACTTCTTCATCTGAGTCCATCTAGATAATCATTTGAGCCCATCTTCAGCTTCTGGTCGGATTGGCCTTGACAGTTTCCACCCCAGCAAGCTTTTTCCCGGCAAGCTTTTCAGCCCCGGCAAGGTCTTCGCACAGCAAGCTTTTCAGCCCCGGCAAGGTCTTCGCCCAGCAAGCTCTTCCCCCGGCAAGGTCTTCGCCCAGCAAGCTTTTCCTCCGGCAAGCTTTCCTCCCCGGCAAGGTCTCTGCCCGGCAATCTTTTCACCCGGCAAGCTTTTTGCCCGGCAATCTTTCCAAAACGGTTAAAACTGGCTGCATCTTGTGGGGTTTTTTTGTGGTAGTAAATGACCTCGGATGAAAATGCGCCCAAAAGCACTTTTTCTTGTTTCGACGAGACGAACAACTTTCATGTTGAACGTTTTTCGATTTGAGGCCATCTTGAAGAGCCAATCATTCACGCATTGCATCAGACACCCATCAGACATGTGTCTGATGGGGCGCGTCATATTTTGCCTCTTGATAGGGCTGCACTCAGATAGCTCTAACTTTTGCATACGAACTTGGATTGAGACGATTTTTATATGAAAATCGATCGATTCGACGAGACGAAGACGATTCGTGTTGGATAGTTTTCCATCTGAGATTTGTCTTGAAAGCATAATCGACCAAAAAACACTCAGGACACCTAAACATGACAATCCCAGTGTAGTTTTGGTCTTTGATAAGATGACGAATGATTATGGCCCAATCATCAAAGTTGTCCCACTCGGCAATGTGAAGTTTCTCATTTAAAATACCTTATCACTTGAGGCCATCTCTATTGCATTTTGCATTGTGCCAAAATCGGGTGTCAACACATGCCCCCTGTTTTCTGGCAGAGCTTGCGTGCCAGAAAATATTTTGCCTAGTGTAATGTTGAAGCACGATGTCAACACTCCATCGGCTGTGTATTTTTCCCAGGGCGATAATTATATATCGGCCATGTTTGTGCTAAGGGCGATAGTCGTATATCGGCCATTGCCTACTTAGGCTTCTTGCCACACACTCGAGTGGTACTTCTTCAAATATTTTCCATTGAGAGCTCGAGGGAACAATGCCCCTTGTATGGATTCCACCAAATAAGAGTTTCCGGGAACTATTCTTGTAATTCTAAAAGGACCTTCCCAACTTGGAGACCACGTCCCAAATTTTCTGTCTCTTGAACCAATCGGGAGAATTACTTCCCAGACGAGATCGCCAACTTGAAAATTCTTCAACTTAACCTTCTTATTGTAAGCCCTTGCTACCCTCAACTTGTCCCTCTCTATGGCCTTCAAAGCAGCCAAATGTTTATCGGCAACCTCATCAATATTGTCCATCATCAAGTTATAAAAGTCTATTGTCGATAAATCATTTTGTTTGGCTATTCTCAAAGCATTCAAATTCACTTCCACCGGTAAAACAGCCTCTTGACCGTATACTAGCTCATATGGAGTCACCTTCGTAGCACCATGTCTTGAGATCCTATGTGCCCACAAAGCTTCAGACAACAACTCATGCCATCTCCTTGGATTATCCTCAATCTTCTTCTTGATGAGCTTGATTAAAATTTTATTGCTAGACTCAGCTTGTCCATTGGCTTGGGCATAATATGGAGAGGAATTGAGCAATTTTATGTTATAAGATTCGGCAAATTCTCTAACTTGGTGTGACATGAAAGAGGAGCCTTGATCTGTAGTCAATGTTTGAGGAATGCCGAATCTATGAATAATGTGCTCGGTTATGAATTTAATCACCTCCATATGTGTCATGTTCTTGAGAGGTACTGCTTCAGACCATTTAGTGAAATAATCGGTTGCCACCAATACGAACCGATGCCCCTTTGAGGAAGACGGATGAATTTGTCCAATAAAGTCTAAACCCCATCCTCTGAAAGGCCACAGCTTGATAATGGGATGTAACATAACAGCAGGAGCCAACTGAATATCACCAAATTTTTGACAAGCTTCACACCCTTTGTAATATCTGAAGCAATCATTAATCATAGTCGGCCAATAAAATCCAGCACATCGTAGCAACCATTTCATCTTGGGAGCCGATTGATGAGTGCCACAAATACCTTCATGGACCTCCCCATAGCAACTCTCGCTTGGTCCTCGTCCAAGCACTTTAGAAGAACATCATCAACCGTTCGGCGATAGAGATCATCATCTCTCATTGTATACTTGAAAGCCATCTGCCGAACAACCCTGTCCACCCTTCTACTAGGATCACACAAATAATCAACAATGGGTTTCCTCCAGTCTTGGCTTTCTCCTGCATTGAATATTTCATTAGTGGTCGAAACGGTGGGCTCCGGTTCGGCCTCCCCTATGTCGGCAAGACTAGACATCGGCTTTTCAGAAATATGAAACACGCCATGATCAACATGGTAGCCGGATGCCTGTTGTGCCAACTCATTTGCTTTCCAATTGTCATGTCTAGATATATGAGCAATGCTAAAACAATCCAAAGTAGAAATTATATCTAGACATTTATTAAGATAAACATTAAGTGATTCGTCCAAACACTGAAATACTTTGGATATTTGCTGCACCACTAGTAACGAATCAACATAAGTCTCAATATGTGTAATACCTATAGCAAGCAACATCTCTAAACCGAATAACAATGCTTCATATTCGGCTTGATTATTTGTGAAAAAATACTCTAAGCGGCATGAGGCTTCAAAAACAGCACCATGAGGAGATATGTAAACAATACCAACACCTTGGCCATTGCTACAAACTGAACCATCAAAATATAATCTCCACGGTACTAATGAGACAAGGATTATATCAATGTCATACTTGTCATCAATCCAATGTTCAGCAATAAATTTAGCAACGATTTGGCCTTTCATGGATTTTAGAGATTCATAAGCCAAATCATATTCAATCAAAGCATAAACCCACTTGCCAATTCTACCACTAAGAATTGGCCTATGCAACATGTATTTAATGACATCGGTTTGACAAGCTACTATACAAGCACTCGGCACTAAATAATGTCTCAATTTTGTGCAAGCATAATATAAGCATAGACATAGTTTCTTAATAAATGTATACCTTGTCTCGGTGTCCAACAAGCGCCTGCTCAAATATGTAATAGCATGCTCTTTTCCCTCGGTTTTTTGAGTCAAAACAGCAGCAATAATTCCTTCTTCTGCTGCAATGTAAAGCCTGAAGGGTTCCCTATGCTTGGGTGCTTTCATCACTGGAGGAGTGCACAAATAATTCTTGATCATATCAAATGCTTCTTGCTGTTTTGCCCCCCAAGTGAAATCAGCATCATTCTTTAACCGAAGGATAGGAGTAAACACATCAACCTTCCCTGACAAATTAGCTATGAACCTCCTCAAGTAATTGACCTTGCCAAGGAACTTTTGCATATCTCTCTTGCATCTTGGAGCTTCCACTTTCTGTATGGCCTCTATCTTTTTGGGATCAATCTCTATGCCATCTTCATGGATAATGAAACCCAAAAACTTACCAGCCGACACACTGAATGCACATTTCAAAGGATTCATCTTCAGTCCATACTTTTTCATTCTTTCAAAAGCTAAACGCAAATTGGCCAAGTGGGATTCAAAAACATCCGATTTGACAACAATATCATCAATATAAAGTTCAAGTATGACACCGAGTAAATCATGAAAAATCAAATTCATAGCCCTTTGATATGTGGCGCCAGCATTTTTTATTCCGAATGTCATCACTGTCCATTCGAATAAACCAAGGAAACCAGGGCATCGGAAAGCTATTTTGGACATGTCCTCTTCGGCCATAACAATTTGATTATACCCGGCATTACCATCAAGAAAGCTAATAACTTTATGTCCAGAAGCATCATTAATATGCATATCGGCTATTGGCATGGGATACTCATCTTTGGGTGTAGCCCTATTCAAATCTCTGAAGTCAATGCATACTCTCAACTTGCCGGATCCTTTCTTCTCCACTGGGACAATGTTAGAAATCCACTTGGCATACCTGCAAGGTCTAATAAAATTAGCTTTAAGCAAACGACCGATCTCTTCCTTGATCCGGTCAATTGTTTATATGGTCTAAAACCAGCCTTTATAGGTAACCGATGCTCCACTAGCTCTCGGCTTAAACCTGACATCTCATGATATTCCCATGCAAAGCAACAAACATATTCTTTCAATAGCTTGATCAACTTAGCTTTATGATCGGCTCTTAAATTTGCATTTACAAATGTCGGCCTAGGAGTTGAACCATCTCCTATATCTATCTCTTCTAATGGATCGGCCGATGTAAAACCTTGTCCTAATTTATCCATATCATCTAACTCTTCTATGGACTCATACATATCGTTCTCATTGGACCGATATTCTACAAGTCGCTTTTGTAACCAGTCTGAGTTAGGATCCATTTAAGCATATCATACCTTGGAGCCGATTGCATTCAGTCGGCTTTAAAGAGACGGGCACGAAACCATTCTTGGTTGCACTGAGAAAATCAAACTCTGACAAGTCACGTCCCGTCAAGCAAGTAGCATTTGGGTGTTGCCAATCCACTGATGCCTCGGCCAAAGCAACACAGGCCGAGTTATCCGCATGAATGACTTCCACTTCATCATCAACCCACTGGATCAAAAACTGGTGCATAGTGGACGGCATGCACTAGTTTGCATGGACCCAATCACGGCCTAGTATGACATTGTAGTTACCTTGCACCTCAGCGACAAAGAATGCGGTAGCCAAAGTTTTACTTCCCACCGTGAGCTCCACATACATCACACCTTTGGCTTCAGTTTTCTCTTTGCCTTCAAATCCATTGAGCACCATGTTGGTCTTTATCAACTCTTCATCATGCAGCCCCAATTTTTTGAAGACCGAATACGGCATAAGATTCACCACAGCTCCACCATCAACAAGCATCCGAGTGAGTGATGATCCATTGATATGACCTCTGAGATACAACGGTTTCAGATGCGTTACTGGGTCTTTTGGCTTCTCGAATATTGCATTTTTAGGGCCAAAATCCAGCTGAGCCACCTCCCCTTCCTCATCTACAGCTCGAAACTCAGCAGGTAAGTAATACACCATATTGATATCCATACCTTCATGAACTGGCGTAGACTCATAGTCCAACATATCATCCTCTTCTTCAAGTGCATCCATCGATTCTGAAATTTGTCCAAGTGAAGGAGAAGTAAGAACTGTCGCAGACGATGTAATAGCTATCACATCGTCCTCCTTTGGTGGCGCAGGTGCTGCTGTGATAGGTGTAGAAGCGACTGCATCTTGTATTTGTTTAGGCCTCCACACTTGTTTTGTAGGCACCATGGGCCGAGTGTCATTGAACAACTTATCCCTTTGCTTCTCGGCTTCTTGTTTTGTCATCTCTTGACTCCCTAACCTCTGTAGTTTCCTCTTTTGTGTTTTTGTCAGCCCTGGAGGACACCACTTTGGCTGAGTGTATTTAGGATCTCTCATCTTTACTTGGCTGGTTTTTCCTTCAAGGTCATTAGCCGAGTACTTTGGCGTGATAGCAAGTATCGGCTCAGTCGGATCGTTATGCATAATCGGCTGTTGTATGGCGAATGTTTCGGAGCCCAAGATGAGTGAGTCAGTATCGGTTTTCTCCTTGCCTTTGCTTGACTCGACCATTGCAGCACTTGGCGATTTAACACGCCATTCTTGCTTGCCGACCCTTTTTTGGTTATCTTGCACTGTCTGATTGACACCATTGTTCAAACGGCCTCGTGTGGGATAAGAAAGTCTCTCACAAATGGGCTTCCTTGGTTCTTCCCAACCCAGATGAAAAGCATAAGGGGCCATTGGGGGCTGCCTCCATCCTCCATTGAAGTCCCCCAGGTAGTATGTCACATAGGGGGGTGGCGGCATCCATGGTCCTGGCGCCCACGACCCATATGGCCTTGCATGGTGCTGAAATTCTTCCCGAGAAGGTGACCTTGAGCGCTTCCAATTTGATGACCGGTTAGAGCTAGAACCGGCCGCATGATTGGCATACTTGGACAACAACATATCAAAAGTTGGCTTGATTTGCTTGCGCTACACTTTTGCCTCATTCCTCTTCCACTTGCCAACTTCCGGACTCTTGGGTTTGACAAATTTAACTCGAGTATTTTCTAGCACTTGCGGTTCCCTCCGAGTGTAGGATTCTTGATGGTGACTTTGATCACTTCCTTGCCATCAGGCTGCTTATCAAGCACAACATGTCTCCCCAAGACCTTGTTGCCCTCCTTGTCTTTCCTGGGCTCACCAATAATGACATTAGTTTTATTAGCAGATTTGGCTACCTCCGGCCAAATGAGTAGCTTCTTCCCCTCCAAATCCATGGTATTCATTGGAAAAGGTTGTTTATCAACTTGCATCTCAGAAAAGTTCAATCGTCCGTCATTAATGGCCGATTGTATCTGTCGTCGAAAAACATTGCAATCATTAGTAGCATGAGAAAAAGAATTATGATACTTGCAATAAGCGCGCCGTTTCAGCTCTTCAAACGGCGGTAATGTATGAGATATTCTAATAATCTTAGCCTGCAGCAAAGCATCAAATATTCTATCACACTTAGCAATGTTAAAACTAAACTTCATCTCTTCATCACGATTCTTATGAATCGGTTTCAGATCATTGCAAGTAAAGGGTTTGGTCTTAGATGGCCAAACAAATTCAGTATAAAAAACATCACCCTCATCGTCCGAGTGATCACTATCATATTCCACCATATTCATCTTTGGACGATCGTTTTGTATCTATGCAATTCTTTGAGGTCTTTGCTTCGGCTTTCCTGAGCCAAAGCCCTTTGTAAGACTTGGTTGATATTTAAGAACTCATAGCCTTCTAGCTTTTCTCTAATGGGAGTTCTCAAACCACTCAGCACTAGGTCCGCCAAGTCCCTCTCGGTTATCACCAAACTAAAACACCGGTTTTTTGTTTCTCTGAATCTCTTGACGTAATCGGAGACCGATTCATCATGCTTCTGTTTAACCGATGTTAGATGTCACAACTTGAGTTCATTGTCGCCGCTATAAAAGTGATCATGAAAATTCTGCTCTAGCTGCGACCAAACCCAAATGGAACCATGTGGTAAAGAAGAAAATCATGAAAATGCGGTACCAGTTAATGATAAAGGAAATAAACGCACTTTCAATTAATTCAATGAGCCTGCCTCACCTAATTGTGCCAAATATTGACTAACATGCTCCCATGTGGTTTTTGTGCCTTCTCCATTAAACTTAACAAAATCTGGAATTTTATATCCTAGAGGGCACTAGATGGCATCAAAGTACTTGGGATACGGCTTTTGGTAAATCCGATTCCGAGGTAACTCAACTCCAAAATTCTCTCGAAGCATCTTAGCCATCTCTTCTCTAAGATTAGCTAGACCATCATCCATAGTGGACGATGAAGCTTGTGGCAGTGGCATAAGAGGAGTAGGGTTACTAGCTGCAGGTAGGAATTGTGGCATGTATGTCGACCCATAATTTGGTAGTGGTCGAGTGGTTGTAGCTATAGGTAGGGTTTGGTTCGGCGTTGCCACCGAACCTGGCATGCTCATAATAGGGTTGATGGGTGCAGTCACAATCTGATTTGTTTGGGTAGGATAATAAGCCATCGGCACGGGAGGCGCCGATGCAATAGGTAAAGCCAGATTAGGGTTTTGCACACTAGCAGCTACACCATCATTACCACTAGACGATTGAGATGTATTCTTCTGAGCATTAGTATTTTCTATGAAAGTTTGGTAGACTAGATTGTTACCATCAGCAATACGACTTTCAATCTCAGCCCACTGCTCAGGAGAAAAGGCAGTACTTACAGAGGGTTTAACCTGCTCGGCTTGAAGAGGAGGGAACTTGATTTCTTCAATCGGAGTGATGTTGCCTTGGCGATCCTTCTTGAACTTTGCAAGGAACTCCTGCAAGTCCTTCTCCTCGCGCGCCTTCTTGTACTCCTCATAAACTTGGCGATGATCGGCCGATATCTCATCAAGACTGGGCTTAATGATGTTATCGGCGTCCACCTCAGATGGCTTGGGAATATCAGACATGGTGGATGATGACGATTGATCTTCGTTCCCCAGCGGAGTCGCCAAAAAGTGTGTTGACACACGAACACGTCACGTGTACCCTCGACGCCGGGGGTGATGCACCGCAGCTCACGTCGAAGGAGACTGGACCGACAGCGCGATACGCAAGACAGTCGGCGGGCGCTTTTGCAAACCCGAAACCCCGCGCACCCGAGAGGGACCCCGTCAGGGATTACGGAGGCTATGCATTGCCCTAGGTCGATTCGCTCGCCCCTAGAGCCTCGGGATTCACAGCTCTCAAACACGAAGAACAGCGAAGAACGAGAGAGAAAAACGGTGGAGAGATAAAACGTAGATGAAAAAGTAGTATATTGATTTGTTTGATTGTGTGTTGTTCAATCGGTCGTCACCCCCAACATATATAAGAGGCGGCTGGACTTCCCGTACAAGCAAAGGATTCATCTAGGCTTTCCTTACAAGAAAATTACATCAACTCACGACCTATAGTCCTAGTTCTGGTTCCACTTAGATTCAGCCCGAATCTGATCCAATCTTCTGCCTTGCTCCTTGCGCGGGCCGTGGAATCTGCATATGACTGCCAATGGAGACGGTTCAAATATCAATCTTGTATGCTTTGATGAGGCCAAAAATCCGTATGTTGATCACTTTTCCAAATAAGGCCATCTTGAATACTCCACGGGGTCATCTTTAATTTCGAGTCGGACTCGGTCATATAGCTGACTGGACCGTCCGACTCTTGTAGCGTCTCTGCAGGTCGTATACTACGTCGGATGATGATGACTCCAAAAGCAAAGTTGACTGTTTCGATGTTACTAATAACTCTCATGTTGAACACTTCTTCATCTGAGTCCATCTAGATAATCCTTTGAGCCCATCTTCAGCTTCTGGTCGGATTGGCCTTGACAGTTTCCACCCCAGCAAGCTTTTTCCCGGCAAGCTTTTCAGCCCCGGCAAGGTCTTCACCCAGCAAGCTCTTCCCCCGGCAAGGTCTTCGCCCGGCAAGCTTTTCCTCCGGCAAGCTTTCCTCCCCGGCAAGGTCTCTGCCCGGCAATCTTTTCACCCGGCAATCTTTCCAAACCGGTTAAAACTGGCTGCATCTTGTGGTTTTTTTCTGTGGTAGTAAATGACCTCGGATGAAAATGTGCCCAAAAGCACTTTTACTTGTTTCGACGAGACGAACAACTTTCATGTTGAACGTTTTTCGATTTGAGGCCATCTTGAAGAGCCAATCATTCACGCATTGCATCAGACACCCATCAGACATGTGTCTGATGAGGCGCGTCATATTTTGCCTCTTGACAGAGCTGCACTCAGATAGCTCTAACTTTTGCATACGAACTCGGATTGAGACGATTTTTATATGAAAATCGATCGATTCGACGAGACGAAGATGATTCGTGTTGGATAGTTTTCCATCTGAGATTTGTCTTGGAAGCATAATCGACCAAAAAGCACTCAGGACACCTAAACATGACAATCCCAGTGTAGTTTTGGTCTTTGATAAGATGCCGAATGATTATGGCCCAATCATCAAAGTTGTCCCCCTCGGCAACGTGAAGTTTCTCATGTAAAATACCTTATCACTTGAGGCCATCTCTATTGCATTTTGCATTGTGCCAAAATCAGGTGTCAACAGTTCCAAAGCTTGGGTGCCAGACCTAGACCCGACGGACGTGGCAAGGGGCTATCCTACTGTGAAGGAGGACGGGTCTCCTTTTGATCAAGATGACTTTATAGCCTGCGTCCGTGAAGTCCGGCCTCAGGCGACTAGCCTTGGAGATGACACCAACGTGGACAAATACCAGCTGAGTTTTGACAGTGCAAATAAGAAGATGGCCACTCCTTCATATAAAGTTGCCGATCTGATTCCACCTGTGAGAGAATATACATTCGCCCCGGAAATTGATCCGGTCGGCCTGATTGACGATGAAGCTGAATTTGTCGCCATGAACGGCTTTGATTGGTCCAAATCCAACTTCCAGCAGACTCAAGATGGTGAACCGGTGAGGGAAGGACAATGATCATCTTTATGGGCTTATAAAGCCTTTAATAGCTTAGCTGTTTAAAACACCGCATGTTTGCTTATGCCATCGCGCATAAAACACTTCTATGTGAATCTGTGCTTCCGGATGCCAATGTTTAATGCTTTCTTATGCATCGTTTAATGCTTGTCTCTGCAATGTTTAAACTTTGTTCCTGTGAACACAAGGAAAAACCTGGCAAGGCGGTTTAGAACCAACTGGGTTTAAACACCTAAGTGACATCCCATATCTTGTCCTTGTTGATTCTTAGATCGCCGGTTCAAATAACCTGCGTGATGAATTTGATAGTTCAATATGTATAAAAGTTAATACTCCTTGAATATTCAATAATCATCAGATCTCAGTGGCTCGTACCTTTGGATCCTTAGACCACCGGCTTGAATAACCCGGGCGGCTGTGTTGTCCAATAATTGAGCCAGCGAAGAAAACCAGGCTATCTCATTTGTAATATTGAAACAACAAAAACTCAAAGGCAAGCAATAGATAACAAACATAATTTTAACTCTGTATTCAAAAGATTGGGGGTTTCTGATTCGAATACGATCAGTAAACCGGACCAAAGGGGTTAAGCTAAGGTTCGAATACGACCATATAGCCCCCTGTGGCTTTGGTGTTGCGCCGATCAAGAGGGTACCGACATCTATGTTCTCTTTGGTTCGAATACGACCTATGTTTGAACTGGAAGCCCCCAAATGACCTTGAGAGGTTTTTAACGACCCTGATTCGAATACGATCCAAGTCGGCTCAAAAGGGGTTAAGCTAGGATTCGGATACGATCAAGAAGCCCCCAAGTGAGTTTGGCCTTGAGCCGATCAAGAGGGTTACGACAGCTATGTTCTCTTTGGTTCGAGTACGACCTATGTTTGAACAGGAAGCCCCCAAGTGACCATGAGATTTACAGCTAGATTCGAATACGATCATAAGCTAGACTAGAAAAGGTTAAACTTGATTCAAATATGATCAGATCCTTAATAGTCATTTGGGGAAAAATAATAAAGATGCATAATCTTTGGAAAGAAAAGAGACCGATGGTCTTACTTTATTGCTTATCATCGTATATACAATGTGAATGTATGTACATGATGAGAGCCAGTGGCTCAGGTATAGTACGGCCGAAGTTGAGCAATGTTCCACGGCCGGTGGGTCTCCTCTTTCGACTTACGCGAGTCTGCATGCTCTCGGACGTCAATGAGGTAGTAAGACCCGTTGTTTAATTTTTTAATGACCACAAAGGGTCCTTCCCAAGGTGGGGATAACTTGTGTGCATCTGAAAGATCTCGGATGAGCCAGAGCACCAAGTCGCCTTCCTGAAAAGTCCTGGTCTTAACCCGGTGGCTGTGATAACGACGCAGGTCCTGTTGATAGATTGCTGACCGTGCTGCTGCTAAGTCTCTTTCTTCATCCAACAAGTCAAGCGCATCCTGTCTAGCTTTTTCATTGTTAGCTTCAACATAAGCTGCCACATGGGGCGGGTCATGATGGATGTCACTGGGCAATACTGCTTCTGCCCCATAAACCATGAAGAAGGGTGTGTAACCCGTAGGCCTGTTGGGTGTAGTATTGATGCTCCATAACACTGAAGGCAACTCCTCTACCCAACAACCCGGCGTTCGTTGTAAAGGGACCATAAGCCGGGGCTTTAGCCCTTTCAAAATTTCCTGATTGGCTCTCTCAGCTTGACCATTGGATTGAGGATGAGCTACAGAAGAAACATCAAGCCGGATGTGCTCTCGCTGACAAAACTCTTCCATAGCCCCTTGCGATAGATTAGTGCCATTATCTGTGATAATACTGTGTGGAAAACCAAAACGGAAGATTATTTTCTTCATGAACTGAACCGCCATGGCTGCATCACACTTACTCACAGGCTCCGCCTCAACCCATTTAGTGAACTTATCAACAGCCACCAAGAGATGTGTCTTCTTATCCTTAGACCTTTTGAAAGGTCCCACCATGTCAAGCCCCCAGACTGCAAACGGACAAGTGATTGGAATCATCCGGAGCTCTTGAGCCGGCACATGCGCTCGTCGTGCGAATTTCTGACATCCATCACATCTACTGACCAGATCTTCTGCATCAGCGTGAGCCGTCAACCAGTAAAAACCGTGATGAAACGCCTTGGCCACTAAGGATTTTGACCCGGCGTGATGACCACAATCGCCTTCATGGATCTCACGAAGGATTTCTTGACCTTCTTCAGGGGAAACACACCGTTGAAACGCTCCGGAAACACTGTGATGAAATAACTCTCCATCCGAAATCGTCATGGATTTAGACCACTGGGTTATCTGTCAAGCCAGGGTCTCATCCGCTGGCAATTCTCCCCGGGTCATGTAAGCCAAAAACGGCACCGTCTAATCTGGGATGACATGAAGAGCCGCCACCAACTGCGCCTCCGGGTCAGGAACAGCTAAATCTTCTTCTGTGGGCAACTTGACAGAGGGGTTATACAAAACATCTAAAAAGGTGTTGGGTGGTACCGGCTTACGTTGAGACCCCAGTCGGCTTAAAGCATCAGCTGCTTCGTTTTTTCGACGGTCAATGTGTTCCACCTGATAACCTTTAAAATATCCTGCAATAGCATCGACCTCTCGGTGCTAAGCCGCCATGAGAGGGTCTTTGGAATCCCACTTGCCAGACACCTGCTGAGCCACTAGATCTGAATCACCAAGACATCTGACCCAGCTCAAGCTCATCTCCTTTGCCACTCGAAGACCATGGAGCAATGCTTCATACTCTGCTGCGTTGTTAGTGCATGGAAACATCAATCGTAACACATAACAAAATTTATCACCTCGTCGGGAAGTTAATACAACTCCAGCCCCCGAGCCTTCTAATTACCTGGACCCATCAAAATGAATAGTCCAATATGCGTTGTCCGGCTTTTCTTCTAGCATCTGCATCTCTGTCCAGTCATTGATGAAGTCAACCAGAGCTTGAGACTTAATCGCAGTGCGTGGAACATACTTCAGCCCATGAGACACAAGCTCAATTGCCCACTTGGCAACTCGCCCTGTAGCTTCTCTGTTTTGAATAATGTCTCCCAAAGGAGCAGAGCTAACCACAGTTGGATGTCCCTGAAAGTAATGCTTAAGCTTCCGGCTTGCCATGAACACCCCATAAACAAGCTTCTGCCAATGTGGATATCGTTGCTTAGACTCAATTAGCACTTCACTGACATAATAAACTAGCCGCTGAACCGGATGCTCTTTGCCAGCCTCCTTGCGCTCTACCACCATAGCCACACTAACAACCCGTGAGTTAGCATCTACGTATAACAATAGCGGCTCTTTCTCAATTGGAGCAGCTAGGACCGGCGGCTCAGCCAGTTGTGCCTTTAGATCCTCAAAAGCGGCGTTCGCAGCATCGCTCCAAACAAACACATCCGTTTTCTTCATCAACTGATACAGAGGCATAGCCTTTCCCCTAACTGGCTTATGAACTGGCTCAAAGCAGCCACACGACCCGCCAGTCGTTGAACATCATTGATGCAGGTTGGTTTGGCCAGAGATGTAATTGCCTTGATCTTCTCTGGGTTAGCTTCAATACCTCGGTTAGACACCAGAAAGCCCAAGAGCTTGCCGGCTGGCACTCCAAAGACACACTTGGCCGGGTTAAGCATCATCTTGTAAACCCGAAGATTATCAAAAGTCTCTTTGAGGTCTGTGACCAAGGTTTCCTCTTCCTTGGACTTCACTACTATATCATCCACATAGGCATGAACATTGCGCCCAATTTGATCATGAAGACAATTCTGCACACACCGTTGGTAAGTCGCCTAAGCACTCTTGAGCCCAAAAGGCATAGACACATAGCAGAAAGCCCCAAAAGGTGTTATAAACGCTGTTTTCTCTTGATCCTTGACTGCCATCTTAATTTGATGATACCCGGAGTAAGCATCTAAGAAACTCAACCGTGCGCAACCCGTCGTAGCATCAATGATCTGATCAATACGGGGAAGAGCAAAAGGATCAGCCGGACAGGCCTTGTTTAAATCTGTGTAATCCACATACATACGCCAGGTGCCATTCTTTTTTAGCACGAGCACCGGGTTAGCTAACCATTCTGGATGAAAAACCTCCACAATGAACCCGGCCGCCAAGAGCCGGGCCACCTCTTCTCCAATGGGCTTGTGCCTTTCTTCATTGAACCGCCGAAGAAATTGTCTGACGGGTTTGAACTTTGGATCGATATTAAGCGTGTGCTCAGCGAGTTCCCTCGGGACACCCGGCATGTCTGAAGGTTTCCATGCAAAGATGTCCCGGTTCTCATGGATGAACTCGATGAGCGCGCTTTCCTATTTCGGATCCAAGTTCGCGCTGATGATGAACTGTTTGGATGGATCGCCAGGCACAAAGTGAACCATCTTAGTGTCATTAGCTGATTTGAACTTTAACTCCGGCTCATGCTCTGTTGTTGGTTTCTTTAATGACGTCATGTTCGCCAGGTCAACATGATCCTTGTAGAATTTCAACCCCTCTGTTGCACAAACAGATTCAGCATAGGCAGCATCCCCTTCTTCACATTCCAAGGCTATCTTCCGGCTCCCATGGACTGTAATGGTGCCCTTGTGACCCGACATCTTGAGCTGCAAATATACGTAACACGGCCGAGCCATGAACTTGGCATAAGCCGGTCGCCCAAACAGAGCATGATATGGGCTTTTGATTTTAACCACTTCAAAGGTTAATTTTTCTACTCTGGAGTCATATTCATCTCCAAAGGCTACTTCCAGCTCCATCTTACCAACTGGGTATGCCAACTTATCAGGCACCATACCATGAAAAACAGTGTTGGATTGTTTAAGATTTTTGTCCGTCAATCCCATCCGGCGAAACGTCTCATAGTAAAGGATGTTGATGTTGCTGCCTCCATCCACGAGTACCTTAGTAAACTTGTACCCACCAACCTGAGGTGCCACTACTAACGCCAAGTAACCCGGATTATCAACCCGGGGCGGATGATCTGTTGGCAATATGCCCTAGAGGCAATAATAAAAGGATTATTATTATATTTTCTTGTTCATGATAATTGTCTTTTATTCATGCTATAATTGTGTTATCCGGAAATTGTAATACATGTGTGAATACTTAGACACCAACATGTCCCTAGTAAGCCTCTAGTTAACTAGCTCGTTGATCAACAGATAGTCATGGTTTCTGAATATGGACATTGGATGTCATTGATAACGAGATCACATCATTAGGAGAATGATGTGATGGACAAGACCCAATCCTAAACATAGCACAAGATCGTATAGTTCGTTTGCTAGAGTTTTTCCAATGTCAAGTATCTTTTCCTTAGACCATGAGATCGTGTAACTCCCGGAAACCGTAGGAGTGCTTTGGGTGTACCAAACGTCACAACGTAACTGGGTGACTATAAAGGTATACTACGGGTATCTCCGAAAGTGTCTGTTGGGTTGACACGGATCAAGACTGGGATTTGTCACTTCGTATGACGGAGAGGTATCTCTGGGCCCACTTGGTAATGCATCATCACAATGAGCTCAAAGTGACCAAGTGTCTGGTCACGGGATCATGCATTACGGTACGAGTAAAGTGACTTGCCGGTAACGAGATTGAACGAGGTATTGGAATACCGACGATCGAATCTCGGGCAAGTAACGTACCGATTGACAAAGGGAATTGTATATGGGGTTGCTTGAATCCTCGAAATCGTGGTTCATCCGATGAGATCATCGAGGAGCATGTGGGAGCCAACATGGGTATCCAGATCCCGCTGTTGGTTATTGACCGGAGAGCCATCTCAGTCATGTCTACATATCTCCCGAACCCGTAGGGTCTACACACTTAAGGTTCGGTGATGCTAGGGTTGTAGAGATATGAATATGCAGTAACCTGAAAGTTGTTCGGAGTCCGGGATGAGATCCTGGACGTCATGAGGAGTTCCGGAATGGTCCGGAGGTGAAGAATTATATATAGGAAGTGCAGTTTCGGCCATCGGAGAGTTTCGAGGGTCACCGGTATTGTACCGGGACCACCGGAAGGGTCCCGGGGGTCCACCGGGTGGGCCCACCCATCCTGGAGGGCCCCATGGGCTGAAGTGGGGAAGGGGAACCATCCCATAGTGGGCTGGTGCGCCCTCCTTGGCCCACCCCCTGCGCCTAGGGTTGGAAACCCTAGGGTGGGGGGGGGGGGCGCCCCACTTGCCTTGGGGGCCACTCCACCCTTGGCCGCCGCCCCCCTAGGAGATCCCATCTCCTAGGGCCGGCACCCCCCTAGGGGAGCCTATATAAAAGGGGGGGAGGGAGGGGCAGCCGCACCCTTGAGTCTTGGCGCCTCCCTCTCCCCTGCTACACCTCTCCCTCTCGCAGTAGAACGGCGAAGCCCTGCTACGGTGACCCCTGCATCCACCACCACGCCGTCGTGCTGCTGGATCTTCATCAACCTCTCCTTTCCCCTTGCTGGATCAAGAAGGAGGAGACGTCACGCGGACCGTACGTGTGTTGAACGCGGAGGTGCCGTCCGTTCGGCGCTAGGATCTCCGGTGATTTGGATCATGTCGAGTACGACTTCCTCATCCCCGTTCTTTGAACGCTTCCGCGCGTGATCTACAAAGGTATGTAGATGCAATCCGATCACTCATTTCTAGATGAACTCATAGATGGATCTTGGTGAAACTGTAGGAAATTTTTTGTTTTCTGCAACGTTCCCCAACAGTGGCATCATGAGCTAGGTCTATGCGTAGTTCTCTTTGAACGAGTAGAACACAATTTGTTGTGGGCGTAGATGTTGTCAACTTTCTTGCCACTACTAGTCTTATTTTGCTTCAGCAGTATTGTGGGATGAAGCGGCCCGGACCAACCTTACATGTATGCTTACGTGAGACCGGTTCCACCGACTGACATGCACTAGTTGCATAAGGTGGCTGGCGGGTGTCTGTCTCTCCCACTTTAGTTGGAGCGGATTCGATGAAAAGGGTCCTTATGAAGGGTAAATAGAAGTTGACAAATCACGTTGTGGCTTTCACGTAGGTAAGAAAACGTTCTTGCTAGAACCCTATTGCAGCCACGTAAAACTTGCAACAACAATTAGAGGACGTCTAACTTGTTTTTGTAGCAAGTGTTTTGTGATATGATATGGCCAAAGTTGTGATGAATGATGAATGATATATATGTGATGTATGATATGTTCATGCTATTGTAATAGGAATCACGACTTGCACGTCGATGAGTATGACAACCGGCAGGAGCCATAGGAGTTGTCTTTATTTTTTGTATGACCTGCGTGTCATTGAGAAACGCCATGTAAATTACTTTACTTTATTGCTAAACGTGTTAGCCATAGTAGTAGAAGTAATAGTTGGCGAGCAACTTCATGGAGACACGATGATGGAGATCATGATGATGGAAATCATGGTGTCATGCCGGTGACGAGATGATCATGGAGCCCCAAGATGGAGATCAAAGGAGCTATGTGATATTGGCCATATCATGTCACTATTATTATTTGATTGCATGTGATGTTTATCATGTTTTTGCATCTTGTTTACTTAGAACGATGGTAGTAAATAAGATGATCCCTCATAATAATTTCAAGAAAGTGTTCCCCCTAACTATGCACCGTTGTGACAGTTCGTTGTTTCGAAGCACCACGTGATGATCGGGTGTGATAGATTACAACGTTCACATACAACGGGTGTAAGACAGATTTACACATGCAAACACTTAGGTTGACTTGACGAGCCTAGCATGTACAGACATGGCCTCGGAACACAATAGACCGAAAGGTCGAGCATGAGTCGTATAGAAGATACGATTAACATGAAGATGTTCACCGATGTTGACTAGTCCGTCTCACGTGATGATCGGACACGGCCTAGTTAACTCGGATCATGTTATACTTAGATGACTGGAGGGATGTCTATATGAGTGGGAGTTCATTGAATAATTTGATTTAGATGAACTTAATTATCATGAACTTAGTCTAAAATCTTTACAACATATATTGTAGATCAAATGCCCAATGTTGTCCTCGACTTCAACGCGTTCCTTGAGAAAACCAAGCTGAAAGACGATGGCAGAAACTATACGGACTAGGTCTAGAACCTGAGGATCATCCTCATAGCTGCCAAGAAACATTATGTCCTACAAGCACCGCTAGGTGACGCACCTGTTCTCCCTGCAGAACAAGACATTATGAACACTTGGCAGACACGTACCGATGATTACTCCCTCGTTCAGTGTGGCATGCTTTACAGCTTAGAACCGGGGCTCCAAAAGTGTTTTGAGAGACACGGAGCATATGAGATGTTCGAAGAGCTGAAAATGGTTTTTCAAGCTCATGCCCGGGTCGAGAGATATGAAGTCTCCGACAAGTTCTTCAGCTGTAAGATGGAGGAAAACAGTTCTGTCAGTGAGCACATACTCACTATGTCTGGGTTACATAACCGCTTGACTCAGCTGGGAGTTAATCTCCCGGACGACGCGGTCATTGACAGAATCCTTCAGTCGCTTCCACCGAGCTACAAGATCTTTGTGATGAACTTCAATATGCAGGGGTGGAAAAGACCATTCCTGAAGTATTTGCAATGCTGAAATCAGCAGAGGTAGAAGTCAAAAAGGAACATCAAGTGTTGATGGTGAATAAAACCACTAAGTTCAAGAAAGGCAAGGGTAAGAAGAACTTCAAGAAGGACGGCAAGGGAGTTGCCGTGCCCGGCAAGCAAGCTGCCGGGAAGAAGCCAAAGAATGGACCCAAGCCCGAGACTGAGTGCTTTTATTGCAAGGAAAATGGTCACTGGAAGCGGAACTGCCCCAAATACTTAGCGGACAAGAAGGCCGACAAAACGAAAGGTATATGTGATATACATGTAATTGATGTGTACCTTACTAGTACTCATAGTAGCTCCTGGATATTTGATACCGGTGTAGTTGCTCACATTTGTAACTCAAAGCAGGAGCTGCGGAATAAGCGGAGACTGGCGAAGGACGAGGTGACGAAGCGCGTCGGGAATGGTTCCAAGGTCGATGTGATCGCCGTCGGCACGCTACCTCTACATTTACCTACGGGATTAGTTTTGAACCTCAATAATTGTTATTTAGTGCCAAGTTTGAGCATGAACATTGTATCAGGATCTCGTTTAATACGAGATGGCTACTCATTTAAATCCGAGAATAATGGTTGTTCTATTTATATGAGAGATATGTTTTATGGTCATGCTCCGATGGTGAATGGTTTATTCTTAATGAATCTCGAGCGTAATGCTACACATATTCATAGTGTCAGTACCAAAAGATGTAAGGTTGATAATGATAGTCCCACATACTTGTGGCACTGCCACCTTGGTCACATAGGTGTCAAACGCATGAAGAAGCTCCATGCAGATGGACTTTTAGAGTCTCTTGATTATGAATCATTTGACACATGTGAACCATGCCTCATGGGTAAAATGACCAAGACTCCGTTCTCAGGAACAATGGAGCGAGCAACCAACTTATTGGAAATCATACATACTGATGTGTGCGGTCCAATGAGTGTTGAGGCTCACGGTGGTTATCGTTATGTTCTCACCCTCACTGATGACTTGAGTAGATATGGGTATGTCTACTTAATGAAACACAAGTCTGAGACCTTTGAAAAGTTCAAGGAATTTCAGAGTGAGGTTGAGAATCAACGTGACAGGAAAATCAAGTTCTTGCGATCAGATCGTGGGAGAGAATACTTGAGTCACGAATTTGGCACACACTTAAGAAAATGTGGAATAGTTTCACAACTCACCCCGCCTGGAACACCTCAGCGTAATGGTGTGTCCGAACGTCGTAATCGCACTCTATTAGATATGGTGCGATCTATGATGTCTCTTACCGATTTACCGCTATCATTTTGGGGCTATGCTTTAGAGACTGCCGCATTCACTTTAAATAGGGCTCCGTTGAGACGACACCGTATGAATTATGGTTTGGGAAGAAACCTAATCTATCGTTTCTAAAAGTTTGGGGATGCGATGCTTATGTCAAGAAACTTCAACCCGAAAAGCTCAAACCCAAGTCGGAAAAATGCGTCTTCATAGGATACCCTAAAGAAACTATTGGGTATACCTTCTACCTCAGATCCGAAGGCAAGATCTTTGTTGCCAAGAATGGATCCTTTCTAGAGAAGGAGTTTCTCTCGAAAGAAGTAAGTGGGAGGAAAGTAGAACTTGATGAAGTATTACCTCTTGAACCGGAAAGTGGTGCAACTCAGGAAAATGTTCCTGTGGTGCCTGCACCAATTAGAGAGGAAGTTAATGATGATGATCAAGATACTTCTGATCAAGCTCCTACTGAAATTCGAAGGTCCACAAGGACACGTTCCGCACCAGAATGGTACGGCAACCCTGTCTTGGAAATCATGTTGTTAGACAACGGAGAACCTTCGAACTATGAAGAAGCGATGGCGGGCCCGGATTCCGACAAATGGCTGGAAGCCATGAAATCCGAGATAGGATCCATGTATGAAAACGAAGTATGGACTTTGAATGACTTGCCTGTTGAGCGGCGAGCCATAGAAAATAAATGGATCTTTAAGAAGAAGACAGACGCGGATGGTAATGTGACCATCTATAAAGCTCGGCTTGTCGCTAAGGGTTATCGACAAGTTCAAGGGGTTGACTACGATGAGACTTTCTCGCCGGTAGCGAAGCTGAAGTCCGTCCGAATCATGTTAGCAATTGCCGCATTCTATGATTATGAGATATGGCAAATGGACGTCGAAATGGCATCCCTTAATGGTTTCCTTAAGGAAGAATTGTATATGATGCAGCCGGAAGTTTTGTCGATCCTAAGAATGCTGACAAGGTGTGCAAGCTCCAACGCTCGATATATGGGCTGGTGCAAGCATCTCGGAGTTGGAACATTCGCTTTGATGAGATGATCAAAGCGTTTGGGTTTATGCAGACTTATGGAGAAGCCCGCGTTTACAAGAAAGTGAGTGGGAGCTATGTAGCATTTCTCATATTATATGTAGATGACATACTTTTGATAGGAAATGATATAGAGCTTTTGGACAGCATTAAGGCCTACTTGAATAAGAGTTTTTCAATGAAGGACCTTGGAGAAGCTGCTTATATATTAGGCATCAAGATCTATAGAGATAGATCAAGACGCCTCATAGGTCTTTCATAAAGCACATACCTTGATAAGATATTGAAGAAGTTCAATATGGATCAGTCTAAGAAGGGGTTCTTGCCTGTGTTGCAAGGTGTGAAATTGAGCTCAGCTCAATGTCCGACCACGGCAGAAGATATAGAAGAGATGAGTGTCATCCCCTATGCCTCAGCCATAGGTTCTATTATGTATGCCATGTTGTGTACCAGACCTGATGTAAACCTTGCCGTAAGTTTGGTAGGTAGGTACCAAAGTAATCCCGGCAAGGAACACTGGACAGCGGTCAAGAATATCCTGAAGTACCTGAAAAGGACTAAGGAAATGTTTCTCGTTTATGGAGGTGACGAAGAGCTCATCGTAAAGGGTTACGTCGACACTAGCTTCGACACAGATCTGGATGACTCTAAGTCACAAACCGGATACGTGTATATTTTGAATGGTGGGGCAGTAAGCTGGTGCAGTTGCAAGCAGAGCGTCGTGGCGGGATCTACATGTGAAGCGGAGTACATGGCAGCCTCGGAGGCAGCGCATGAAGCAATTTGGGTGAAGGAGTTCATCACCGACCTAGGAGTCGTACCCAATGCGTCGGGGCCGATCGAACTCTTCTGTGACAACACTGGAGCTATTGCACTTGCCAAGGAGCCCAGGTTTCACAAGAAGACCAGGCACACCAAGCGTCGCTTCAACTCCATTCGTGAAAATGTTCAAGATGGAGACATCGATATTTGTAAAGTACATACGGACCTGAATGTAGCAGATCCGTTGACTAAATCTCTCCCTAGAGCAAAACATGATCAACACCAGAATTCCATGGGTGTTCGATTCATCACAATGTAACTAGATTATTGACTCTAGTGCAAGTGGGAGACTGTTGGAAATATGCCCTAGAGGCAATAATAAAAGGATTATTATTATATTTTCTTGTTCATGATAATTGTCTTTTATTCATGCTATAATTGTGTTATCCGGAAATCGTAATACATGTGTGAATACTTAGACACCAACATGTCCCTAGTAAGCCTCTAGTTAACTAGCTCGTTGATTAACAGATAGTCATGGTTTCCTGACTATGTACATTGGATGTCATTGATAACGAGATCACATCATTAGGAGAATGATGTGATGGACAAGACCCAATCCTAAACATAGCACAAGATCGTATAGTTCGTTTGCTAGAGTTTTTCCAATGTCAAGTATCTTTTCCTTAGACCATGAGATCGTGTAACTCCCGGACACCATAGGAGTGCTTTGGGTGTAACAAACATCACAACGTAACTGGGTGACTATAAAGGTATACTACAGGTATCTCCGAAAGTGTCTGTTGGGTTGACACGGATCAAGACTGGGATTTGTCACTCCGTATGACGGAGAGGTATCTCTGGGCCCACTCGGTAATGCATCATCACAATGAGCTCAAAGTGACCAAGTGTCTGGTCACGGGATCATGCATTATGGTACGAGTAAAGTGACTTTCCGGTAACGAGATTGAACGAGGTATTGGGATACCGACGATCGAATCTCGGGCAAGTAACATACCGATTGACAAAGGAAATTGTATACGGGGTTGCTTGAATCCTCGACATCGTGGTTCATCCGATGAGATCATCGAGGAGCATGTGGGATCCAACATGGGTATCCAGATCCCGCTATTGGTTATTGACCGGAGAGCCATCTCGGTCATGTCTACATGTCTCCCGAACCCCTAGGGTCTACACACTTAAGGTTCGGTGACGCTAGGGTTGTAGAGATATGAATATGCAGTAACCAGAAAGTTGTTCAGAGTCCCGGATGAGATCCTGGACGTCACAAGGAGTTCCGGAATGGTCCGGAGGTGAAGAATTATATATAGGAAGTGCAGTTTCGGCCATCGGGAGAGTTTCGGGGGTCACCGGTATTGTACCGGGACCACCGGAAGGGTCCCGGGGGTCCACCGGGTGGGGCCACCCATCCCGGAGGTCCCCATGGTCTGAAGTGGGGAAGGGGAACCAGCCCATAGTGGGTTGGTGCGCCCCCCTTGGCCCACCCCCTGCGCCTAGGGTTGGAAACCCTAGGGTGGGGGGGGGGCGCCCCACTTGCCTTGGGGGCCACTCCACCCTTGGCCGCCGCCCCCCTAGGAGATCCCATCTCCTAGGGCCGGCGCCCCCCTAGGGGAGCCTATATAAAGGGGGGAGGGAGGGGCAGCCGCACCCTTGAGTCTTGGCGCCTCCCTCTCCCCTGCTACACCTCTCCCTCTCGCAGTAGAACGGTGAAGCCCTGCTGCGGTGACCCCTGCATCCACCACCACGCCATCGTGCTGCTGGATCTTCATCAACCTCTCCTTTCCCCTTGCTGGATCAAGAAGGAGGAGATGTCACGCTGATCGTACGTGTGTTGAACGCGGAGGTGCCGTCCGTTCGGCGCTAGGATCTCCGGTGATTTGGATCACGTCGAGTACGACTTCCTCATCCCCGTTCTTTGAACGCTTCCGCGCGTGATCTACAAAGGTATGTAGATGCAATCCGATCACTCGTTGCTAGATGAACTCATAGATGGATCTTGGTGAAACCGTAGGAAATTTTTTGTTTTCTGCAACGTTCCCCAACATGATCCTCTCTGCTCCACACAATGGGCTGCTCCGACCAACGTAAATAACGTGGAACTGCCGGCTCAACGGCATTGACAGCCCTTTTGTGGAGTTTCTGGTCTCTCTTACATAAACTGGTAGTAAAGACATGATATTGTCCACTACTCAACTACTTCGGGTTGCTCTGGTAGCCGGATTGTTGCTGCTGTTGATTCCCTTGGCCGTGTTGCTGATTATATCCTCCCTGGTCACTAGGATGACCATGAAAACCTCCTCCGGTTGAACCGGCGCCGGAGCCCTGAAATCCGCCTGAGCCGCCACCCGGGCCGTGACCCCCATCAAATGCGTTTGAATTTTTAAACGCCTTCATGATTGTGCAATCCTTCCACAAGTGGGTAGCTGGCTTCTCCCGGGTGTCGTGTCTTGGACAAGGTTCATTCAACAACTGCTCAAGGGTGGGGCCTGACCCGCCCGATCGAGGGGGCTGTCTGCCCTTGCGCCGCTGATTACCACCCTGCGCATTAGTATTAGCAACAGACTCATTAGGCTTACGCTTATTACCTCCTTGATTTGCCGGGTTATGCTGTTGACCCTTGCCATTGTCGTTCTTCTTTCCCTTTGTTGCCTTTTCTTCATCAGACGCCGGGTCTTTGGTGGTATCAGAATCGGCATACTTGACAAGAGCCGCCATCAACGTTCCCATGTCATTACATTCACGTTTAAGCCGCCCCTACTTCTGCTTCAGAGGTTCAAAATGGCAATTTTTCTCCAACATCAAAACTGCTGAGCCGGCGTCCATTCTATCAGACGAATGTATTATCACCTTGACCCGGCGCACCCAATGGGTTGTAGATTCTCCATCCTCTTGCTTGCAATTGGTCAGGTCCACAATTGACATTGGCTGCTTACACGTGTCTTTAAAGTTCTGGATGAAACGTGCCTTCAACTCTGCCCATGAGCCGATGGAATTGGGTGGTAATCCTTTCAACCAGGTCCGAGCCGTTCCATCCAACATCATGGTAAAGTACTTGGCTATTGCAGCATCACTAACCTCCAACAGCTCCACACCCATCTCATAACTCTCAATCCAAGCCCCCGGCTGTAAGTCAGCCGTGTAGTTAGGTACCTTACGAGGTCCCTTGAAATCCTTGGACAAACGCTCATTGCATATGGCTGGGACCAGGCAAAGTACGCCTCCGGTTCTCATAACCACTCCTGCCTCAACCGAGGTTGCTGGATAAGCCAGAAAGGTTTGGTGAGCCTCCTGCTCTGCTGCTATCTGAGCCGCCCGTTCCGCCTCTTGACGAATCCTCTCCTGATCCGCCAAGTTAAGGGCTCCAGCCCTCACCGGCTCATGCCTATATGGCCGGTTGTGGCGTTGAGCATTACTTGACATCTATGCAGATTCCATGTGCCTACTGTAACTCAGGCTCTGGCTTGGGCGAGGAGTTGAATGAATCTTGTCTCGACTATAGGAGTATGCATCCTGCTGGGCCAAACTGTCTGAAGTAGTTCTCTTACCCTCCGGGTTTCAATTGCTGCTGGTGAGTCGCCTTCCATTGGGAGAGCTGCCAAACGAGCCGACGCCGCAATGAGGTTCTCCATGGGGTTGGAGAAGTGACCCGGGGGCGCTGCTATATAACGAGGAGGAGCTGTATTCATGCGCGGCGGCTCCATGGTGCATGGCTGAACTGGTGCACCGGGCGTCGTGACCCGGTTTGCCTCTGGCGGGTTGCTCCCTCCAGCTCCGGGTGTATGGAACAGATCCCTCGGATCCAGCGTTAGAGGTAGACGCGACTGAGTTTTCTGACGCCTCCTCCTCATGACCTTGTTTGATGCATTAAGATCCACCGAGAGCCGGAAGGATTCTGCTTGAAGCTGTTGAGCACGAGCATCCAAAGCTGCTCGTTCTGCTGCCATCCGGGTTTCCTCCGCGGCTAGATTTTCCTTAGCTTGCACCATCTCCTTCCGCGCGCGTGCCACTTCCGTGTCATGCTGGGCTTTATCCGCCAGCTCTACCACAATGGTTAACAGAGTTGTCAGTTTATCCATGAGTTCCATGAGAACCTGAGTCGGGGGCGCGCGGGGTCTCCTGACCCGGCAGGTGCCGACCCAGTGGCAGCCGCAGTCAATGCGGTGGAGTTCTGCCCGGGCTGTGTCCCTGCCATGAAGACTCCGGCCCAATTCGGCGGCTCAAGGGGGTCCGGAATACTGCTGCCATCGGAACAGCCCCCGAGCATGCCGTCTTGCAGTTGGTACAACGAGTCCGTCTCACCTGTTGATGATGCAGTATCAGAGCATATGGTCGTCTCCCCGCCTTCCATCGATCCTTCGGAGTATTCACCGCCATGGATGCAGCCTACGAAGGCATGCTTCACGACAGATTGAACACGGGTGGACCCGGCGCGCTGAGCCGTTTTGATGAGGTCGGTGTGAACATTCGGCTCAGGGCCGGACTCGCCGATCCAGCCGATGAAGACGTGAATTCTGCCAAAGGGGACCCGGTACCCGTACTCGATTGAGCCGGCCTCGGGGCCCCAACCTTCGTCGTCGATGTAGATCTTGCTGCGACGACTTTTTGTCATCCGGCCCACAGCGTATCCCTTGAGCCCTTCGAAGTTGCCCTTCAAGAACTCAAATCCACCATGTGCTGGCCCCACGGTGGGCGCCAACTGTCATGGAGTTGTCACGGCAGATGTCCTAGAGCAAGGACTTAGTCGTAGGGCCATCGCACTAGGAAGCTTAAAGGGGTTAATCGGGACAAAGGACCCGAGAGAGGGTTTTATACTAGTTTGGCCCCTTACAATGAAGGTAAAAGCCTACGTCTAGTTAGGATTGGTATTGCTGAGGTTTTGATCTCCAGGAGGCTCAACTCGCCGGCTTGGTGATCGACTTGGTTGTTTCTCGCCCTAAACCGCCACCGGGTCGTCCCCTTATATACACGGGTTGACGCCTGATGGCTTACAAAGTCCCGGCCGGCTCATAATCGTATCCGGCTCGGTGACTTCCTCTACATGCCTTTCTTTACAAGTCTTTCCGCCCATATGGCGGTTTACAATAACGGGCCTTAAGCCGGCCCGAGGCCTTTGGGCTTTCTATATATACTAATAAATTATCATCTTAACTGTATATTGGGCTTCTTATGTAACCCACCATTAAGGCTAACCCGGCCCCTCCTGGGCGGGTCTCAGCTGATAGTAATATTCCCAACAGCGCCGGTAGTCTTTGTTATTTCAAGATCAACATTGTCTGTGTCATCATAATCATAATCATAATCATAGTTCATGACTTCATCAGCTCGGTCGTCCTGATCGAATATCTTATCATCACCCTCCCCGGTATTGTTCAGATATTGGGAGCCGTCATCAGCTTCATTCAGATCATCTGGCCTGGTAGGGCTGCGTATGATCTCAAACATGGCCTCTTCCCCTCTCTACCGGTATTGTCCGCCATATCTTTTATTTAACACTAATCTAGAAGAAATATAAAACAATTTAGTATTCAAATTACAATGCATGGATGCAATCAATAAGGAAAAACTGAATCATGTAGTACATAATATGCATCGTCTCGAATAATATATAATCTCGAATACATCGTCTCGAATAATATATAATCTCAAATACATCACTGGCTAGGTAGCTAATAAAGATCGAATACTACAGAAGAATCTAGGCCACTAGCGGTTCCTGGGGCGCGGGCGGTGGACACCCAAAGACAAGGAACCATCACATGATCATATCTCCGGTCATCTGCCCAAAGAACCTGCCAGGTATTGGAGAACCTGACGTCCATAGCAGCCATGTAGCGATGGACGTGCTCGTCCTCCTCCCTGACACGACGACGCACCACCTCCGGCGGGGCCGGCTCCCTCTACACCAAATGTGGCCCACGCGAACGCCACCAAAAGAGATCAGGGTCGACGATGGGACCCGAGGTCGGGTTCCTCGGCAAGCGGCGCGCCCCTCCAGGTAGCGCCTCCCAGTGCCAGCCCGGCGGAGCCCGGTCCCGGACATGGGTCAGCCGGACGTCGTGGCGAACGGGTCAACGGCGAGGATGCGGGCCGGGCATTGTCAAGAACAAATACTATATACCCGCAAAAAGTAACATTTTTTAAATGATTGGATTGTGATAACTAAAATTCTATATGCAAATTCTAACAATTTGACATTAATCTAATTCATCTAGCTAAAACTAACTCTAAAATTTCTAAAATTTCTATATATATAACTAACCATTTCTAATATTTCTATAACTAAAAAGCAGAAAAATTGCTAACATTTCTATAAATATTTCTATAACTAAAAAATAGAAAAATTTATAACATTTCTATAACTAAAAAATAGAAAAATTACTAACATTTCTATAACAATGTGTGTGTGTGTGTGGACATGGCGGCTGGGGCAGGAGCTCATCGGCGAGGCGCGGCAACGGGGGGCGGCGACGGGGACGGAGACGGGCGGTGACGACGGGGAAGGGGACGGGGAGACAATGACGGGGACGGGGACGGGCCGGGCGGGGAGGACGGGGCGTGGCGTGGCGACGGGGCGGGGCGTGGCGCGGCGACGGGGCGGGGCCCGACGACGGGGACGACGGGGACGGGGACGGGGACGGTGACGGACGGCGACGAGGACGGCGAGGGGGGTGGCGGCGACGGGGCAGAGGGAGAGATGAGAAATTGATTTTTTTGAAGTGTTTTCTTATATAGAACAACCTTTAGTACTGGTTGAAGCCACCAACCGGTACTAAAGGTCTATTTTGCCCAGGCCAAGCGGCGGGAAGCGCACACCCTTTAGTACCGGTCTTTAGTACCGGTTTGAGCCATCACCCGGTACTAAAGGGGGTGCGCTGGCGCAGGTGCGGTGCGTCATGTTTAGTCCCACCTCGCTAGCCGAGGGGCGTCCGCACTGGTTTATAAGCCCGAGTGCGGTCGCTCTCTCGAGCTCCTCTCCAAAGCAGGCCTACTGGGCTTTTGCAGGCCTGCATTCTGGCCCAACAACAGGTTGGGTTTCTAGTCGTATGCAGGCCGTTGTGGCGCAGTAGGCGGGCTTTTTTATTTTCTTATTTTTTTGCTTTATTTATTTTTGTTTTATTTATTTCTGAGTTGTTTTTTCCTCTATTTAGAGTTTCTTTGTGAATATTTTTGCTTTAGGTACAAAAAATTACAAACTTTTTGTTAGTGCCGGTAGTTTTCAAATTTGAATAGTTTAAATTTTGAATTATTTGAATTTTGTGTGAGTTTATGAATAACTTAACTTTGAAAATAGATTTTCCAGTGATTCTTTTTTCTTATGTTTAATATTAGTGTGTTTTATCATTATATTCAATTTGGTAATGCTTAGGTTATTTAAAAAATGAAATGCCTTTGTAACGGATGAGTTTTCATCCGAAACCCTGATATTTCGAAAGAGATTGTCCATTTTATACATGAAGTGCATCCAGTTTTTGCGGTAACCCTCTCTACTTTTTTGCACATGCTATGTGGGTGAAATTATGATACCATGCCAACTTTCAACATTTTCTGAGTTCATTTGAAATGCTTTTCAATTTCAGGGTCATTTAGCTGAAAAAAATCAGTAAATGCATGAAAGAATTTTTTTGCACATAAAATTTCTTCGCGTTTCAAATGCCAAAACACATAGCTACCCTAACTATTACAGAGATTCCCTCCTGGGTGTGAAACACAGAAGAAAGTGATGATATTGAAGTCGATCACATCCTAGATCTTTGGGTGTGAAACTTTTTCTTCGCGTGTGTCCCTTTGCGCCGTAGCCATGGAAAATCTTCATCATTTAACTGGATGCTTGGGTCAATATTCACTGTGAATGGAGCAATTTCATCAAACTTTTCATAATCTTCTGACATGTCTGTCTTGTCATCCACTCCCACGATGTTTCTCTTCCCAGAAAGAACTATGTGGCGCTTTGGCTCATCGTATGATGCATTCGCTTCCTTATCTTTTCTTTTTCTCGGCTTGGTAGACATATCCTTCACATAGAAAACCTGTGCCACATCATTAGCTAGGACGAATGGTTCGTCTGCATACGCAAGATTGTTGAGATCCGCTGTTGTCATTCCATACTGCGGGTCTTTCGTTACCCCGCCTCGTGTCATATTGACCCATTTGCACCAAAACAAAGGGACCTTCAAACCACGTCCATAGTCAAGTTCCCATATCTCCTCTATGTAACCATAATATGTTTCCTTTCCCGTCTTGGTTGTTGCATGAAAGCGGACACCACTGTTTTGGTTGGTGCTCTTCTTATCTTGGACGATCGTGTAAAATGTATTACCATTTATCTCGTACCCTTTGAAAGTCATTATATTCGAAGATGGTAACTAGGACAGCGAGTACAGGTCATCTTCAATAGAGGCGTCATGCATGGTACGTGGCTGCAACCAGCCGGCGAAACTCCTAGTTTGTTCACGTGTAATCCAGTCATCAGACCGCTCTGGGTGTTTGGAGCGTAGAAAATTCTTGTGTTCGTCCATATACGGAGCCACCAAGGTGGAATTCTGTAGAAGTGTGTAGTGTGCTTCAGTGAGAGAATGTTCGTCCATACATAGTTTTTGATTCCCTCCTAGCATGCCTTTTCCATCCAGTCTGCCCTTATGCCGCGATTCAGGAACACCAATCGGCTTAAGGCCAGGAATAAAGTCAATACAAAACTCATTCACCTCCTCATTTTCATGGCCCTTGGAGATGCTTCCTTCTGGCCTAGCACGGTTATGAACATATTTCTTTAAGACTCCCATGAACCTCTCAAAGGGGAACATATTGTGTAGAAATACATGACCCAAAACGTTAATCTCTTCGCATAGGTGAACTAGGACGTGCGTCATGATGTTGAAGAAGGATGGTGGGAACACCAACTCGAAACTGACAAGACATTGCACCAAATTATTCTCTAACCTTGGTATGATTTCTGGATCGATTACCTTCTCAGAGATTGCATTGAGGAATGCACATAGCTTCACAATGGCTAATCGAACGTTATCCGGTAGAAGCCCCCTCAATGCAACTGGAAGCAGTTGCGTCATAATCATGTGGCAGTCATGAGACTTTAGGTTCTGGAACTTTTTCTCTGCCATGTTTATTATTCCCTTTATATTCAACGAGAAGCCAGACGGTACCTTAATACTGAGCAGGCATTCAAAGAAGATTTCCTTCTCTTCTTTGGTAAGAGCGTAGCTAGCATGACCCTGATGTATGCCATCTTTTCCATGCATACGTTGCTGGTCCTCCCGTGCCTCAGGTGTATCTTTTGTCTTCCCATACACGCCCAAGAAGCCAAGCAGGGTCACGCAAATATTCTTTATCACGTGCATCACGTCGATTGTAGAGCGGACCTCTAGGTCTTTCCAATAGGGCAGGTCCCAAAATATAGATTTCTTCTTCCACATGGGCCGCGTCTGTCAGCGTCATTCGGAACAGGTTGTCCGTCAGGACCCTTTCCAAAGACTACCTTCAAATCCTTGACCATATCATGTACATTAGCACCAGTACGGTGGCGAGGCTTCGTCCGGTGATTCGCCTCACCTTTGAAATGCTTGCCTTCCTTTCTTACGGGATGCCTGCTCGGAAGAAATCGACGATGTCCCAGGTACACATTCTTCCTACAATTGTCCAAATATATACTGTTGGTATCATCCAAATAGTGCGTGCATGCGCGGTATCCCTTGTTTGTCTGTCCTGAAAGGTTACTGAGAGCAGGCCAATCATTGATGGTCACGAACAGCAAGGCCTTTAGGTCAAATTCTTCCCCCATGTGCTCATCCCACGCACGTACACATGTTCCATTCCACAGCTGTAAGAGTTCTTCAACTAATGGCCTTAGGTACACATCAATGTCGTTGCCGGGTTGCTTAGGGCCTTGGATGAGCACTGGCATCATAATGAACTTCCGCTTCGTGCACAACCAAGGAGGAAGGTTATACAAACATAGAGTCACAGGCCAAGCACTATGGTTGCTGCTCTGCTCCCCAAAAGGATTAATGCCATCTGCGCTTAGACCAAACCATACGTTCCTTGCGTCATCTGCAAACTCCTTCCCGTACTTTCTCTCGATTTTTCTCCACTGCGACCCATCAGTGGGTACTCTCAACTTTCCGTCTTTCTTACGGTCTTCTCTGTGCCATCGCATCGCCTTGGCATGCTCTTTGTTTTGGAACAAACGTTTCAACCGTTGTATTATAGGAGCATACCACATCACCTTGGCAGGAATCTTCTTCCTGGGGTGCTCGCCCTCGACATCACCAGGGTCATCGCGCCTGATCTTATAGCGCAATGCACCGCATACCGGGCAAACATTCAAATCCTCGTACTCACCACGGTAGAGGATGCAGTCATTAGGGCATGCATGTATCTTCTGCACCTCTAACCCTAGAGGGCAGGCAGCCTTCTTTGCTTCGTACGTACTCTCGGGCAATTCGTTGTCCTTTGGAAGCATATTCTTTATCATTACCAGCAACTTTCCAAATCCCTTGTCAGATACACCATTCTCTGCCTTCCATTGCAGCAATTCCAGTGTGGTGCCCAACTTTTTCTTGTCCGGTTTGCAATTCGGGTACAACAATTTCTTGTGATCCTCTAACATGTGCTGCAACTTCTTCTTCTCCAAATCACTTGCGCAGTTTCTCTTTGCATCGGCAATGGCCCGACCTAGATCATCAGCGGGCTCATCTGATGCCTCTTCTTCAGCTTCTTCCCGCATTGCCGGCTCAACTTCTTCCCCCATTGTTGTATCATCGTATTCAGGGAACCCATCATGGCCAGGATGGCTTTCGTCGTCCTCTTCTTCTTCATTGTCTTCCATCATAACCCCTCTTTCTTCGTGCTTGGTCCAAACATTATAGTGGGGCATGAAACCGGACTCAAGCAGGTGGACGTGAATGGTTCTTGACTTAGAGTAATTGTTATCATTCTTACAGCCAACACATGGACAAGGCATAAAACCATCCGCCCGCTTGTTTGCCTCAGCCGCAAGCAGAAAAGTTTGCACGCCATTATTGAACTTGGGAGAGCATCGGTCATCGTACATCCATTATCGTCTCATCTTCATTACACAACACCGAAAAGACCAAATTAATACAAGTTCATACATAAATATCATACAACACTTAAATGCAACAAACAAATAACTCTCTATCTAAAGAATTTAAATGCAACAACAAATGTGATCAAGATCGCAACTAAGGTAACAATTGATCCAACAGCATAATGATATCAAGCCTCACTATGAATGGCATATTTTCTAATCTTTCTAATCTTCAAGCGCATTTTCTCCATCTTAATCTTGTGATCATCGACGACATCGGCAACATGCAACTCCAGTTCCATCTTCTCACCCTCAATTCTTTTCAATTTTTCTTTCAAATCCTCGTTTTCTCTTTCAACTAAATTTAATCTCTCGACAATAGGGTCAGTTGGAATTTCCGGTTCACATAGCTCCTACATACAAATATTTATGTCAGTTTGATGGGCATAATTTGTCAAAAATACGAAATGCAACAAATAGTTTTAAAAGAGAATATACCACATCCGAATCATAACTCGGACGAGGGTCAACGGGGACGGATATCAAAACCATGGCACTATGTATAACAAACAACGTACGGGTAAGATAATTATACGAGTAACTATATATCCAAATCACACAAACATCAATTTTTTATATAAAACATTCATGAACAAGAGGCTCACCACAAGGCGGTGCCAACGACGGGACGGTGCGGGCGATCGACGGTGGTTACGATGGAGATTTAGAAGGCACTAAGTAAACCACACCTACATATGCAAACTAAGTGTTATTTTCAACCTCAAATTTGCATATAAATTAAATACTAGCACATATATATAATTCCTCCCAAATTATTAAACTCACAAATCAATCACTATATAAAGCATTGCAAGAGCTAATCTAGCAATAAGAGATGAAAGGACAAAGTTGCTAACCTTTGTGATCATTTGAATGGATGGGGGCCTTCAAATCTTGACAAATTTTGGGCAAAATGTGTGATGAGCTTGAGAGGAAGAGGGGAAGAACAAAGAGGAGAGGGGAAAGGGGAAGAACAGAGCGAGCTCGGGTGGACGAAGGGTGTATGTAGGACGACCATTAGTACCGGTTCGTGATACGACCCGGTACTAAAGGTGCTAGAGGGGCCTCGGACTGACAACATCCTGCCACCACTCACTTTAGTACCGGTTCGTAGCATGAACCGGTGCTAAAGGTTCGCCACGAACCGGTACTAATGAGAGCGGCCGGCTAGCCGTTGGAACCGGCACTAATGCACACATTAGTGTCGGCTCAAAACCAAACCGGCACTAATGTGCTTCACATTTGACCCTTTTTCTACCAGTGATGGCTAGGGTTTGCGGTTGCCGGCGAGGAAGCAAAGGGAGTGGTGGTGGGGGCGGCAGATGTGGACGGGAGAAGTGGAAGAGGCCGACCCCGCCGCATGCGTGGTTAAAAAAGGACGTTTCCACTGGCTGACGCGTGGGCCCGCTGTCGGTGGTCGTCATAAATAAGACGACCGGTGGCGGTTGGGTGGCCGCCAGGTGGGGACGCAGCGGACGGCGAGGAGACGCACGGTGCGTCCGTGCCGACACATTCCAGGCGCAATTTTGGGCCGGAAATGGGTCGGCGCATTGGGCCGCCACTTTTGTCCGCGCCGACCCTAACGGACGCGGACGAATGAAATGGGTCGCCCCATTGGTGTTGCTCTAAGGTCCAACTGAATAAGAAGACCTTGTTATTACCGTAGGCTTTATATAGAGAAACTTCCCTATATAACACTATTTTAAATGTTGTTTCCCTATTTAACACTGAAAAAAAAGTTCTTCCTTATATAACACCAACCTTAAATTTCTTTCCCTTTTTAACACTTTCGTCAGTTCCGTTAGCCTACACTGTTAAAATTGATTTTAACTCATGTCAGTTTTTTATAGTTGGACGAAATTACCCTTGTCCATAAGCATGAGAAAATAGAAAAACAGACACCGAACCAGGGTTCTCTATTCTCTCCCGACCCGAGATCTTCTCTTTCCCCTTTCTCCCCAACCCTAGAGGCGGCGGCGACGGCAGCAAACCTCCCAGGCCTAGCGGCGGCGGCGACGGTGCTGCGGAGTGCGGAAGGAGATGGCGCCGCGGACGACGGCCAGGGCGCGACTGCGGACGGCTCAGGCCTTGACGCGGCTGTGGATCCAGCGTTGACCGATGACGATGGCGGTGCAGCGGTGAGGTCAGGCCAGCGTCGGGCTGCGGTGCGGTCGACCAGCGCCTGGCAAAGGCGGTGCCTCGGCTGCAGTGGCATCAGGCCAGGGCACCCGAGTTGGCTGGAGGTTCCTATCAGGGTGTCCCCAAGTTGGCATCGGCAACAGCTTCAGACCGGGCGCAGCCACATGGGCTTGTTCAGGTGGCTAAATGGCACTCCTGGGAATGCAATGTTAGTAGTAGCAATACAGAGGCTCATTTGAACGCAATGTTGGTAGCAGCTAGGAGTACTGACCATCTAGTTAATGATCAGTTAGTAATGATCAGATTGTCTAGCAATGTTTGTAATGGAGGAGTTAGTTTGCTTGGCTGTGATCACAACAAGATTAACACTTTACTTTATTTCTATTAATGTTGCAAAATATGTATATGTGAATTGTGTGATCGGATATGCATCAAATTACAGAGGAGGTTCTGCCCAATTTTTGAACTAAATATCAAAATAATTTAAATCCAGATATGGAATTTTGCATGTTTACAGGGGAGGTTCTGCCTAATCTTGCATTTAATAACAGAAAAAGTTATTGCTTTTTAGTATGTGAACAATTTTGGTCATAATTTGCGCCAGGGGTAAAATCGTCTTCTCACGTGTCATTTAACACCATTAGTACTCAAAATGGATGGAAGTGTTAGAAAGGGAACAAATTTTAAAATTGGTGTTAGATAAGGAAGAAATTTTTTACCAGTGTTAAATAAGGCACAAAATTTTAAGCTAGTGTTAAATAAAGAATTCTCTCCTTTATATATACTTGGTCGCGCCTTGTGGAAGCGAAGCATATATACGTCTGCAGGCAAGACCGCAAGAGACGAGCCCCATCCCGCGACCTCTTCCCCATCTCAAAGTCAGACATCCTCTTCTTCTCCCCTCCCCTCTTTCTCTCTCGTCCATCAGCAAGCGAGCGAGGGCCTGCAGGCGCCATGAACGGAGACGGCCGAGGGCACGAGAGCGGCGGAAGCGACCACGACGACGACATGCGGAAGCCGCTGCTGGTGAACACGGGGAGCTGGTGGTACGCCATACGCAAGTCCCACGTCTCCGCACTCCTCTGCACGCTCATCGTGGCGCTCGGCCCCATCCAGTTCGGCTTCACCGGCGGCTTCTCCTCGCCGACCCAGGACGCCATCACCCGCGACCTCAGCCTCTCCATCTCCGAGGTCACCATCCTTCCATTCCATCGCCCGTCGTCTTTGTTTACTGTTGTTGCCGGCCTCGCTGGCCTGGCAATGCCCGGAATCCTAGTGACTGACTGACGACGCTGGCTACTTGCAGTTCTCGGTGTTCGGCTCGCTCTCCAACATCGGCGCCATGATGGGAGCCATCGCCAGCGGCGAGATGGTGGAGCACGTTGGCCACAAAGGGGTGAGATTTTTCCCTTTAGCATGCTGCTTGTCTTCCTCTACCACGCCATTGCGAGGTCGACCGGTTCGTTACCTGTTGCCTCGCACTTAAGAAGGGTCAATGTCAGTCCTTTTGCTGATCGATAGTCCCATCGCATCCAACAAATTAAATAGCAATGCAAAGCTTCTGGGCAATCCATCTATTTTTACCATTTTATGCAAAATAAAACATAAGGGGATACTCTCTCTGATAGGAGTTACTTTTCACAGAAATAGATGCATCTAGACGTATTAGTTTAGATACATCAATTTTTATCCGTTTCCACGAACAAGTAATTCGAAACGAAGAGAGTATGATTTATCATTCTAAACTTAATTATGTTATTAACACAAACGAATCAGACAGCCAACCATGCATCACATATTTCACGTAATAATACATGAACGTGGTCCAAGCTAACACTCCTTTCATTTCAAAATAAATATCGCTGTTTTAGTTTGAGGCTTTCTTCTACTCGGCATCACAGTCGACCACCTGCTGCAGTGCTGCGCTAGATAGAGAAGTGTGGCATGCATGCGCCAACACGTACCAGCTAGCTAGCCTACAATTTTAGGCCTCCTTTGGTTTGGAGGAATTTTGTAGGATTTTCATAGGATAGGATTTCTATAGGAAAAATTCCTTCAGAGCTTTTTGGTTTGTAGGAATGAAATTCTATTCCTATGGAGGAATTCTTCCTATCCTCCACATTTCATAGGAAAACAAACATTAGGCTGGACTCAATGGAAAAATCCTATGGTATGAATCAAAGGGCATCTCTTTTTCTATTCCTATGTATAGGATTTGAGATGCATGTCATCTCATTTTCTATGACTTTCCTAATCCTATGATTTTCCAATCCTATGAACCAAAGGAGGCCTATTTTATTTTAGCATAGCTAGCCTACAATTGATCCTACACGGTGTGCTGGGGTAGTAGGTATTTTTTTTGAGTATCAGCTGCGGTGTAGGTAGATCGGTTGCTGCAGCGTGAATGAATTATTGCTCAGCCCCGCAAAACCAAAAGTGAATTATTGTTGAGGATGTTAATATGGGCCATCACTGAGGGTCCACAGGGCGCTTGCCGGGAGAACGACACGTCAGACCACAGTGTACGGTAGAATAGAGACGGGCCGGGGAGTTAATTGTACAGAAGTACCATAATTGGGGCATTGGAAGCAGATTAATACCAAGTTTGGTAATTTTTACGTGTCAGTATCAAGTCTGGGGCTAGCCGTTACAAAAAGGTCTAAATCGCGTATAAACACGTATTGACGGTGTATCTGACCGGTGGGGCCGCCTGTCCGGTGCCGACGTGGCATTTTTTTTTGCATAAACACCCCTCCCCCCCCCCCCCCCCCCCCCGCGCGCGCAGAAAACCAGTCGATCCAGCCGTCGCCGGCGAGCAGCAGCAGCCACGAGGACCCCTCACGCCTCCTCCCGAGCTCCCCAGCTCGCTCACCAGCGCGCCGCCGCCTCCTCGTGCCTGGGCTCCTCCTCCCAGCCGCCTCCGCCCGAGGGTCTCGCCGACCCCGCCCCCAGCCGTCGCCGGCGAGCAGCAGCAGCCACGAGGACCCCTCGCGCCTCCTCCCGAGCTCACTAGCACGCCACCGCCTCCTCGTGCCCGGGCTCCTCCTTCCAGTCGCCTCCGCCCTAGCGTCTTGTCGACCCCGCCCCACGCGCCTCGCGAGAGCAGCCATCACCGGCGACCAGGTCCCCTCGCGGCCTCCCTGTTTCCTCCATCTCTGTTGTATGAACAGAGGACCAGCGCCGCCCCTCCTGCCCTCCGCCGCGTGAGTCGCCGTCCAGATCCATCGGTTCACGCGCCCTACACCGCTCCCTGCCGCCGGAGTTACGCCAAGTCCCGCTGCCTCTCCTGCTTCGGTTGCAAGCACGCGAGGCGAGGTGGAGGCCGGGGCGGGGCGGCGGTTACGGGAGGCGAAGGAGCTCGGGCTCGAGGGGCTCCTCCCCTCGATCTAGATCGGGCGCCGCCGTGCGTGGAGACGATGAACAGTAGCGTCGGCGAAGCAAGGGGCTTTCTGCAAAAAGAATGCCACACCGGCAGCTGACATGCGGGCCCCGCCGGTCAGATACACCGTCAATACGCGTTTATACGCGATTTAGACCTTTTTGCAACGTCTAGCCCCAGACTTGGTACTGACACGTAAAAATTACCAAACTTGGTACCAATCTGCTTCCAATGCCCCAATTGTGGTATTTCTGTGCAATTTACTCGGCCGGGGGAGAACAGCGATTTGGTGCCCAGCCTCGTTAGCATCCGCATCGAAGAAAAATTCAAAATAAGTACTAAGAAATTTAAAAAACTCCAATTTGTTTTTGCATGGTAGATAATTTGATGCGTGAGATGCGCTCACAATTTCAGATTATTTGGACATCCAAGTAGCTCTCAGCAAAAAATACAAATTTGAGGTCTGTAAAAAAGTTAGCCACAACACGAAGTATTCCGGAAACCTTGGTCCTCCTAAGGCGATTGGGGCGACTAGGGTTTTGCGAATCTTGGCGGTGCCCGTGGACTCGATCGACGGGGCGTGCTCGAGATCGCCGGCTAGAGATGGATGCATCGGGCAGCGATGGCAGCAAGGGAGGGGGGGACTCTCGCCCAAGTCTGCTGTGCTCGTCTCAAGGAATAGTTGGGGAAACTAGACATCTTGGAGGAAGAGGCAACACCGCTGGTTCTCGATGACAGAGATGATTGTGGGGAAGGTACTGCATCGAAACATACTGCACACCCAGACAATCTCCAACGCCCTACGTCCCGCATGGGGTAACCCTAAAGGATTGTTCTTCCGTGTAGTCGGAGAAAACATATTTGTGGCGGAGTTCGCCACAAAGAGGGATCACGATTGCATGTGGGATGGGAGCCCATGGCACATCAGCAAGCACCCGGTGATCTTGGCAGAGTTCGATGATTGCATGAGGCCGTCGGAACTCAGTTTTGATAAATTGCAAGTTTGGGCTAGAGTTGTGAATCTCCCGTTTAATCTGAGGGATGAGAGGTGGAGCAAGGCAATTGCTAAACAGATTGACAAGAACGCAACTCTTATTCACTTCGACCATGATGGAGGCTACTTGTGTGCTCGAGTAACCCTGGATGTGGCCAAACCATTGAGGAGGTGGATTTTGATTGAATCGGCAAGGAGGGGGCAAACCGATCCTTATGACATACAGTATAAGAACATCCCCCACTTCTGCTTCTCTTGTGGCCAGTTGGGCCACTCGGATTTGTTCTATCCGACGTCGGGAACGAGTGATGAGCATGGTGATATGCCGTTTGGCAAGGGACTCCAGCCGCCGAAGGAGAAAAAGGGGGCCCTATCGTCAGATAGTTCGTCGTCTAAGAACCAACAAGCAAAAAATAGTAAGCAAGAATCGATGAACTCAAGTACGGCAACTGATGGAGGTACTGAGGTGAATTGAACGAAGAAGAGGAATAAGGCACCTAAACGCAAGGGAGGGCCGCCGACTCAGGTGTACAGGAAGGTGGAGATGCCCTTGCTGATGAACCACATAGCAAATGAGGGGGAGGGCAAAACAACCGGACGGGAGCTGGTTGTTGATGGGGATGGAGTTGAAGATGACGACACAGTTAGAGAACCAAAGAAAAAGAAACCAACCCCAACGAACTCTGAAAATTCGGCAGCGGCTGCGAGTCAGCCCTGCCAGGGTCAATTATTTGCTTAAGCTGGAACTGCCGGGGGCTTGGGAACCCCGAAGTAGTTCGTGAGCTTCACAATGTGGTGAAGCAAGAAGGTCCCGCCCTTCTCTTTGTGATGGAAACCAAGATCAGGGCAGAGAGAGTAGAGAATCTGAAATTCACTTTAGGGTTCTCTAGATGTTTTACGATGAATAGTCAGGGACTTAGTGGAGGCATATGACTGTTTTGCTGAGAGCTACTCATATGTCCAAATGATCTGAAATTTGAAACGCACCTCACACACCAAATTATCTACCATGCAAAAAAATCATGTTTAAAATAAACATTAAAACAACAAACAACTAGGTAGATGAGAACTTTCTTCTCAAGAAAAAACAGAAGCCAATTGCATCATGATGAGGCACTGCAACAATATCAATAATGAGGTGGGTCAAGGAAAAGTACAGTCAAGCTAGTCGTAATGCTTAGATTTAATTCTTGGTGAACAATTTCGCATGAAAATATTGGTGGAAAGTATGATACAACGAGTTGAAGAGGAGGAAACTCCATCCAAAATGAACTAAAACCACGAAACTTATTTTGAAATGGAGTGAGACCAGAGAGACAACTGTTGTTCTCTATGCTATCTAGATAGAGAGTGAAAAGCAAGCAATAGAAAAGATTGTCTCACAATTTTTGTTCATGTATTGTTCTAATCCAAATTTTTTCCCGAAAGCTACTCATATGTAGGTGGCGCAGGTCCCAGAGGCGCTCTCCCTTCTCCTGGGTTCGAGTCGGTGACGCACGGGGCTGGACGATTGTCGGCAACGAGGCCAAGCTTGCCGCATGCGCGACGGTGGTGTCTTTGTCTTAGGGCTCGCGCTCAGGTGGGCCAAATTTAGGCCCGAGGCAGGTCGGTGCGGTTGCACCGGGGGGTGGGGGGAGGGGGTGATATTGGGCTCGACCCGGGTGGTGCTCGCAGGCTCAAGTCCCTCTCCAGGCAGGTGCTATGGTAGTTGGTGGTGGTCGGGACCTCATCACTTTGTCGGGCGGAACGGTGTCGAAGACCTCGAACATGGCGTCATGCGAGCCTGCTCGACGACGGTCGTTGTTAGCCATTGGGTTATGTCTCCCCCGGTCCACATGATTGGCTGGAGACGCGGGCATCGGTGCCTCCTACCGTGGAGACGTTGAACCAGACTCCGTGGCTGATGTCAGGCTAGGAGTGAAAGGAAACACCTTTTACTCCTCCTAACCTGGTGGGTGCACAGGGATGTGGGCGGGTGGTGGTGTTTCGGACATGGATGTCGTGGCGGCAGCCCTGGATGACGGTCCGTATGGTTGGCTCTTCGACGGGCACCATGATGGAAGTGGTGGCTTTCCCTCTTGGTTGTATGGGCTGTAAGAGATGGGGCGACGGGTGGCTCGGGCGCGCTCTCTGTCTCTGGCATGACAGTGCCCCGATCCAGATTCGGAGTTCTGATCTCGTCGCGCTTGTCCTGAAGGCCTCATGGTGGCACATGGGCTACCAAGCAATAGCATTGTGCTTTGTTTGCTACACTACACTGGAGGTTAAGGGCATCTCCAACGTTGGCCTCTAAACGGACACCACAAATGTTTCTTTTTATGTCTGAAAGTGGCCGCGGACAATGATGCGTGAGCCGGCAATCCATCCATGTTCCCTAAATGTTCCTCTATGCATGTGCATGTTGCCGTTCAGGAGAGAGAGAGGATGTTTGGTATTGGATAACAAAAAAAATTGTTTGAACTCCTGCAAAGGACATGTACTGGAGTTTTGAGGGTCTCCTCTGAAGATGCCCTAACACTAATATATGTTGAAAAATCAGGCGTAGGTTACCACTTATACAACTCTGAATCCACTCAATGACAAGGATGGCATAGAAGCATGACATGTACTCCCTCTGTTCCTAAATATAAGTCTTTGTAGAGTTTCTACTAGATGAACTATATACGGAGCAAAATGAATGAATCTACATTTAAAATGCATCTATATACATCCTATATGGTCTATAGTGGAATTTCTACAAAGACTTATACTTCCTTCATTTCTTTTTAGTCTGTATATAAGATTTGGTGAAAGTCAAACTTGGTAAAGTTTGACCAACTTTATTGAAAAAATATCGACATCTACAATACTAAAGCTATATGATATGAAAATTGATTTCATGACGCATCTAACAATATTGATTACATATTGTGAATCTTGATATATTTTTTTATAATCTTAGTCAAAGTTGATAAAGTTTGAATTTGACGAAATCTTATATGCAAAGTAAAAAAACGGAGGGAGTATTTAGGAACGGAGGGAATACCAACGAGACTAATCCTAGTTACTGAAACGCCGAGGAGGAGAACGACGTGTTCCCGAGTCCCGACAGCAGCCAGCCAGCTCGTTGCGGTGACGGACAGGCATGCCCTCGTCCGGGTGCGGATGCGGGTGCGTTGAGTGTACGGGGTGCTGCCGCCGGAGGTGGGAGCAGCACGGCGTCGCCACGGCCTCAGGGAGGGGAAGCGAGCACTCGGACGACGTGGACCACCAGAGTCGAGCAGGCGGACCGAGCCGGCGCCCTTGTCGGGCAGACATGGGACGCGGCGACAAGACACGACGCTCCAGCCTCCCGTGGGACGCTGCCAGGATGAGCTTGCCGCCGCCGACGGACAAGCTGCGCCGCGCTGGGTTCCGGCCGGCAGCAGCCAGGATTGCGGTGGCACGCACGCGAGTTGTTCGTGAAAATGTCTAACGGCTATTTGGCCCAAGCCATCGTCGCCCCTCGCGTGAGAAGGAGCATCACAGGCGTTTAGCAATCCATCAGTGCTTCTTGCAAAAAAGACTATGGTAGACCGGTGGTCTTTCGCCGATCTGACAGAGGGAGGCGCTGGCACACACGTGAGATGCTCGTGAAAATGTCTAACAGATATTTGGCCTAAGCCATCGTCACCCACTTCCTTCAGAAAGAGCGTCTAGTAGAAATTAGGGTTCTACCAAATTTAGGGCGGAGATTGTAGGGGAAGGAGAGGGCTGGACGTGGGCAATCTCGCGGTCGCCGGCGGCTGGATACCGTCGTGCATGAGGGAAGAGGCGGCGGCATTGATAGAAGGCGGCTAGGGTAAGGCCAACTCCACCGCGCGACCCTATCCTGTCCGGCCCTGTCCGTTTGGGGTAAAACGGGTAAAGGAGACGGCCCAGCACGCGACGGCCCGGACCCATCTTGTCCGTTTTGTGTTCGGGCCGACCCATTTCGAGCGCAAACTTGCGCTGGATTTGGGTCGCGGCGGACACCAAACGGACGCGCGCTCGTCCGCGTCGGGGCCGCGTGGCAGGCGGCCACCTACCTCCCACCCGCCCACATCAATGCGCACGAGCGGACGGCCCCACCTGTCATCCGCGCGTCGAGCGGTCGCCGTCCTTCTTTAAGTGGGAAGCGTGGACGGGTCGTCGTCCACACTGCCCCACGCCACCCCACGGCCTCCTCGAAACCCGACAGCGGCGACCACGTCCCAAACCCTAGCCTAGACCTCGCCGGCCAGCCGCCCGCAGCCATGGGCCTCTGGAACTACGGCCGCAAAGGTAGGCACGACCGCGAGGCCGGCTCCTCGTCGGGACGCCGCCGTGGCTCGGTGAAGAAGGAGGAGCCCGCCTCGCCATCGCCACCACGCCGGGCCCCCGCGCCTCCCGCCTTCTCCATCGCGCCCACGTCCGCCGGCGAGCGCGACCGGCATTACGTCCGGGCGTCCGTCTGCCGCCGTTATTGGGAGACAAGGACGCCGCTCCCCTGGAGCGACGCCCATCTCCCCAATGACTGGCACCTCTCCGCCGATCGGGTCCCCATCCCGCCGGTCCCGAAGAGCGGCCATGCGCGCGCCGAGGAGATCGAGCGCCGCCGCCGCCTCCTCCCCGACGACCTTTTCTATGACGCCAGGTACGCCCCCGACTCCCCGCTGTGGGACACCTGGTTTCATGATGAGCACGACACCAGGCGCGCCTCCTTCTTCGCCGGCACCTCGACGGGGCCGCGGCGGCCACGGGAGCGCGCCCAGGAGCACGGGCGTAGGCGGGTCCACGGCGTCACGCCCACGCCGTCGCCGTCTCCGTCGCCCCCTCCACCTCCTCGCATGACAGACGAGGAGGAGGCCCGTCTCTTGCAGCGTGTCATGGACGACTCCATGTACACGCATGACGAGCGGTAGTGGGACGGCCTGGAGGAGGCCATGGCCCTCTCTGCCGCCGGGGACGTCGCCTTCCCCGTCGAGGAGGAGAGGAGGGAGGACCCGCCGGCCGCGTTCCAGCAGCTGCTGGGCCAGGAGTGGGGCTGGTCCTGCACTGCTCCGGAGATGGACGCCGGCCTGGGCGTGAACTGGTGCCCCACTCCGCCGCCGTGACCGGAGCGGGAGGCCTCGCCACGGGAGGAGGTGGTGCAGGCACCTCCAGCCGTCCAGCCGGCGCCCGTCCACCACGCACCTTCGGCCCACCTCTGGACGCCGCCGGACTACGTCGACCTCGTCAGCGACAACGACGACACCGGCGGCCAGTGAAGACGGCGACGGCCACGGCACCGACGGGCGCGGGAGGAGTTTTTTTATTTTCTTATTATGTTAATTATGAATCCGGGCCTTTTAAATGGCTGTTGAAACTGGGCCGTTTTGTGGCCAACCCATATATATGTTTTATGTTTTTTTAAAATGCGTTTATTTGCTTTTTTAGTTATTTAATTATTATTTTTAATCCCGTCCACCCCGGACACGATTTGGGGTGCGGCCGCGCGGTGGGCGCACGCACAACCTAATGGACACAGCCGGACACGGGCGTACCCATCAGCGCCCCAAAGGGACAGATTCGGACCAATCCGGACGTCTGTTTGGGGTCATGCGGTGGAGTTGGCCTAACACAGAGGTCGTGTGTTTGAATCACGTCACACACGCTTTTTTCAAGTTAACAGAATAAGAAACTTAAAATGGGTAGGCCCAGCGCTTAGTATGCCATGTACCCCGGGTCGTGTACGGGAGGTACGTACAAAAGTCGCATATTGACGCGCTCGATGCAGGTGATGTACTTTTATAAGAGACCATCCTATTATTTATTATAAAAGGAGGTAGAGAGATCTGCTTTATTGATGTGTTTATGGGGTTGTATCGAAGCAAAAATGGCCAAAGAAAAACAGTTTCATAGAATGGATTTTTAGCCCCTGCATCCATATTGACGATTACTATCGGCAATTCTAGACCTTTTGAAGACTCTGCTAGAGTTGCTCTTGGCTGAAACAACCATGTATGTCGGTCATGGTCTTATGATCTTTCACAGAACTCTAAAGTGACACTTTTTCTTCACAAAGGGTGGGTTTTATTGGCCCCAAATAAAGCATCAAGATGATAAACCACCATGAGCACACAACCGACCCCTACATAGTTAGAGCATCTCCAGCCGCACCTCCAAGAAGGCCCTTCAAACGATTTTTCGGCCGTCGACGCCAAAAAATCGGCTCAGTCGCGCCCCCAAGGACCCAGTTTTCGCCGACTCGGGCCGAAATTGGCGTCGGCGGACCCAACCCGAACCCGGCGCGCTGGGGGTCGCTCGGGGGCGCCGGGCGAATCGTTTTTGGCAAGAAGGGCCGCGGGCCAGCCGCGTCAGTGACTCGACTCTCTTCTCGCCGCTTCGTCGTCCTCATCGCCTCGTTTCCCGCGACGATTCAATGCCAAAGCTGCGCGCGCTGCCGCGCCGATCAGCCTCCATTGATGCCTCACGGGCGGCGCAGTGAAGGCCGGGCAACGCGCTTCCCCTCGCCCACCATGCCACCACGCCACGCGTAACGCGCCGGCCAAGCCTACCACGTGGCGCCTCCGCCTATATAAGCCGACCACCAGCGCGTCGGAGACACGCACGGATACTCCACCGCCGACGCGCCCATTTCTCCCCCCTTCCTCCTCTCGCCGTCTCCAGTTCAGAAGAATGGCCGAGCGTTTCCCAGGCGATGGCGCGGCGGCGAATGGCTTTGGGCGCCGCCATCTTCACGAGGACGAGGCTCGCCTCCTTTTCGAGGCCGAGTACCCAGTCCCGCCGGACATGCGGGTGCCCGGGGCTTGGAGGATCAGCGCCGGTGGCGTGCCGGTGCCACCACCACCCATCGAGGCGGCGCGGCGTGCGGAGATCGCACGTATCCGCCGTCCCTACCGCGGGCGGCGAGGGAGGGGCCACGTTACGTCCCCGACAGCCCGCTCTGGGAGCCCTACTTCCGCCTCCATCACGCCGAGCAGCTCGAGGCCACGAATGGCGTCGTGCCCACCGGCAGGCTCAACTTCGAGGGCCGGCGTCGGTGGTGGGGCGTGCCCGGCCGCACGTTGGAAGCCGTCCTCGAGTACATCGAGGGCGGCAACACGCCGCACCTCGAGTACCCCGCTCCCCCATCCTTCTCACGCCGCCGTGGGAGCTCCTGGACGCTGAGGCGCATGGAGCGGCCCGGGGCGTCCTCCTCCTCGTCCGGCCGGTCGTCAGGCTCTCCCTGCCTCCGCCCCGTCAAGCCGGAGCCCCAGGACACGCCTGTCAATGCTCGCACCCGCAGCTCCGGCGTCCGCATCAGCGACTCCACCCCCCTCCGGTCGCTTCGTCCTCGTCGAGCCCAAGCCGGAGCCCGGCCTCCCCACGGAGTACGAGGAGATAGCCCGACGCGGCTTCTACGACGAGGACGCCCTGCAGTGGGTGTGGGACGACTACCTCCGCGACGAGATGGTCCAGCAGGCCGGGCCCTGGAGGAGATCGCCGCCCGCAAGCGTGGGCGCGAGGACGAGCACGGCATCATGATCCTCGACAATGACGACGACGAGGACGCCCCCGGACCGTCCAACCCGCCGTGCCAACCGGGGGAGGGATGCAGCAGGGACGGCGGCGGCGGAGGCGGGGACGCCGACGGCGGCGACTACACGGGGTTCTACCGCCTCCTCGACATGTAGAACTGCAAAGGCGGGCGGCGGGCGGCGGGGAGCGGAGAGGTAGACGGCGAGGAGCGGCGATGGAGACGGCGGGGGCAGCCCGTAGTAGTTTTTTCCTTTTTTATAAAATATGTTTAAATTTGAACGAACTCACCGATGTTTTTGCGTTAAATTTGAGCCGTGTTTGCACCATATTTAACTTTTTCAAAAAAAATGTGGGCGCCACGACTGGGGGCATCACGCCCCCAGTGCGCGATTTAGCGCCGGTGCGTTTTCAGAGGGCGATTTTTAGCCCCTCCTAAAGGGCCAACGGCTGAAGATACTCTTAAAATGCACATAATCAACACTAACTAAAATAAACAAAAACACGCCCACAACTAGCAATAAGATATAAATTACGGCACCCGCCTTGGGTTGATCACGGACCAAGCCGAAGCTACAGCCGCCCAACATCACATCGACCGCCACACCAATCCGCATGGTCGTAGACAGTCGCCAACACCTAGAAGTTCATGGGCCGCCGCTCAGGTTCCAAGGCTCCACCGTCTGTGTAGAAGAGAGCCAGAGGACCCCTGACACTGCGATAGAGGCCGGTGACCGCGGCGGCAACGAGGTCAGCACATGGGGTGTCGTGGTGCCTGCGCTCACCACGCGCCCATGGCACACAGACACACGCTTCTCCACGCGAGTCTGGCACGTGGGCCAACGCCGAACAAATTTTGGCTACACGCCACGGCTACCCGCATCAACGCCCGATGAAACCACCCCGCACATTCTACCATGTGAGCGGTGTACGGAAGGTTTGCCGCTGCCGCCTTCATGCGGACTTTTTTTTAGAACATAGACATCAGAGACGTCCGGCTTTAAATTAATAAAGCCCACAACAATAGGCAGCGTGCAAACAAAGTATCAAGACCAAACTAAACGGAACCGAAGCTAGACAGCCAAGTTTCGAAGCAGAGCCAAAAGGCGAGACCGGTGATAAGTGCGTTACATGGCATAGCTAGCCAGAAGAGCGAGCACGCAGGCTCAAAGAAAGCAGGACCAAAAGGGCCGCCTATCCCTATAAGGCAGCAGACGGAGGAGGCGACGGGGCCCGGGACACCGAGTAGACTGTGCGGAGCCGAGCGATGGCATGTCGATGGAGATCAGCATCCTGTTGCCTTCCCAGCGTAGCCCACTGCTGCAAGAATAAGATGCATTTGAAGATAACATCAGCAGGGTGAGAGGGAAACGCTCCCTCAATAGTAAACTTGTTACGAATATGCCATAAGGCCCATAGCAAGGCCGAAGCACACGTCCACATTATCCGGCGCAAAGAGCCCGGGATCGCAGATAAGTAAGACACAAGCTCAGAGCGTGAGCGTGGATCCCAATCCACCCCAGCGGCCTCCCTGGCCGCACTCCAAGCAAACCGCGCCAAAGGGCAGCGAAAAAACGCGTGGTCAGCATCTTCCGCGTTATGACACAAAGCGCACGGTCCGGAAGCAGGGCCATTGCGCTTGGCTATATTAATAGAGGTAGGAAGGCGATCCTGACATAATTGCCAAAGAAAGACCTTAATTTTTAGCGGGATTCGCGCCTTCCAAAGCCCCGAGGCTGCCATAGGGGCATGCCCGCGGCACAACTCCTGTACATTGACTTGACAGTGAACTTGCCAGAGCCCGAGAGTCTCCAAGAGACCTCGTCTGCGGGGTCCGATAAGCGGACGGTCGCAGTCAAAGCCCGCACGTGATCCCACTCGGCCCGCTCCGGTCCCACAAGCTCCCTTCTGAAGTATATGGGGGGCGGGGAGGCACTGAGGGCCGACGCCACCAGTTGATTGGGCTCAACCGCGATGGCGTAGAGGTGGGGGAACTCCGACCAAAGGGGTTGCTGGCCAATCCACACGTCGTGCCAAAACCGGGTGGAGCGGCCGTTGTTAACCGTAAACCTCGCTCCCCTGGCGAAGTATGGTTTAAGGGATTGGATGGAGGTCCAGAAAGGTGACCCGTGAGGAGACGCCTCAAAGAAATTCCCATGTGGGAAGTACTTGGCACGAAGGAGGTCAATCCAGAGGCCGGTCCCTCCCTGGGACAGCTTCCAGATCCACTTGCACATAAGTGCAATGTTCATCAGCTTAGAGTTGATGACCCCGAGACCCCCCTGGGTTTTAGGTCTACAAACGGCATGCCACTTAACCATGTGGTACTTCCGTTTAGGGCCCGCACCTTCCTAAAAGAAACGTGCCCGGGGAGTGTCCATTTTCTTATGGACTCCATCCGCCAACAAGAACATACCCATGGCGAACATGGGTAGGGACGAGAGGCTAGAGTTAGTAAGGATTAGTCGTGCCCCTGATGACATAAATCGACCTCTCCATGGACATACCCGGTCCGCCACCTTAGTGTTGAGAGGTTCCCAATCGGCAATCGAGCATTTCTTCTCTGCGATCGGGAGGCCAAGGTAGGTGAACGGGAACTTTCCAAGCTTGCAATTTAGCAAGTTGGCCACCCGTTCGCTTTCGGCCGCGCCCAGCCCTATGGACACCACTTCACACTTGTGGAAGTTAATTTTTAGTCCGGACATTAGTTCAAAACATAACAAGATGGCCTTAACCGTTGCTATGCTGTGAGTGTCCGGCTCAAAAAGGAGTAGGGTGTCATCGGCATATTGAAGGTGCGACACCCCTCCAGGGATCAGATTGCCGACCACTCCCCTGATGTGGCCAGCAACGCGAGCTTTGTCTAGCATGACACCCAATGCATCTGCCACAAAGTTGAAAAGCAACGGTGAGGCTGGGTCCCCTTGACGCAGCCCACGCTTGTTGCGGAAGAAGTTCCCTACTTCTCCGTTCACCGCAATCGCCGTTTGGCCTCCCGAGACCAATTGCATCATACGGTGAACCCACACTGCCGAAAACCCTCGATCCAGAAGGATTTGTCGGAGAAACTCCCAGTTCACTCGGTCGTACGCCTTCTCGAAATCTAATTTCAGAAGTATTGCCGGCTGGCGGCTACGCTTGAGCGAGTGAACGATCTCTTGGAGGGCCAACGGGCCCTCCAAAATGTTGCGACCACGAATAAACGCCGTTTGATTCCTACTAATAATACGATGGGCCACCGGAGACAAGCGCGAAGAACAAGCCTTAGAGCAGATTTTGAACGGGACGTTGATAAGCGCTATGGGGCGGAAAAGTCTAATATTGTCCGCGCCCTGAACTTTGGGGATAAGCGAAAGAACCCCAAAGTTAAGGCGCGAGATGTCTACAGTGCCACGCATAAACCCGTTACACACCTCGAAAATTGGGCCCTTGAGGACTTGCCAACATTTTTGAACATCGCCACCGGCCACCCATCCGGGCCGGGTGCCGTGTCAGATTTCATCCCCAGGATCGCCTGGTCGATTTCCTGAGGAAGGAAGGCGAGGCCCAAGCCTTCGTTCTCTTCATCCGAGACCTGCAGAGCGGGATCCCAGATATCCGCCCGTAGGCGAGCCCTGGACTCCTCCCTGGAGCCCAGCAGCTCGATGTAGAAATCGTAAATGTGCCGGACTATGTCCTGTTGGCGCAATAGGAGCCCCTGCTCCGATTGCAACCTCAGAATGGCACACTTACGACGCCGGCCGTTGGCATAAGCATGGAAGTATTTTGTGTTTGCGTCCCCTTTGAGCGTCCACTTTATTCCGCCCCTCCTACGCCAGTACTCCTCCTCGGCACGGAGGAGGGCCTCAACCTGGGCCTCAACCGCGTACCGCTCGGCCCATTCTTGCTCCGAGAAAACCCGTACGTCCGCAGCCGCGTCCATACGGGCGAGGTCCGTCACCAAACGGGCTCGGAGCAGCTTATCCTCTCGACCCTGGTTGGCCCCCCAACCTTTGAGGGCCGCGCGCAACCCCGCCCCTGCGGAAATCCAGAAATCCATGGGCCCTCTCGCGTGCCGGATCCGGGCCACACAGGACTCCCATTTGGAGAGGAAGATTTGTTCAAATTCCGGGTTTTCAAACCAAGCAGTTTCAAAGAAAAACCGTGGGCTTCGTTTTAACCGGTCCTCCCCCGAGGAGAGGATTAGAGGGACGTGATCCGACCCGATCCTCGTTTCAGCGTGAAGTGAGCACATAGGGAAAGAGCATCTCCCACTCCGCGGACATAAAAACACGGTCCAGCACAGACCGGACCGGTGAGAGTTGCTTGTTTGTCCAGGTATATCGTGCGCCCACGCGGGCCACTTCCCTAAGGGCCATAGAAGCAATCGCATTATTGAACATGGACACCCTTGTCCAGTTAATAATCCCGTTGTTCTTATCCGCTCCCGAACGGATAAGGTTAAAATCCCCTCCCACGATGAGGGGTAGGTTGCGAACACCCAAGGCCGCAACCTTTTCCTGAAGTTCCCCCAAGAACTCATGCGAGTGTGAATGATCTGCCGGGCCGTAGACCACTATAATCTCCCACTCGCGGAGAGACGCACGATGGCGGACGTGAGCCGACACGAAAAACCGGCCGGCGTCCCAAGCCACCACCTCGCAGCACACATGGCTGATGCCAAGTAGCATACCCCCAGAGTGGCCAATCGCTGGCACCCAGTGCCACACGAAGCGTTCGAGCGGGTCGATGGCGAGCAGGTCTCGGTGAGAGAAATCAGCCTTGATGGTTTCCTGCAGACCAACTACATTGATGTTTTCGCCGCGAATGAACTCGTTAAGCTGGGTCCGCCTCCCAACGTGGCCGTAGCCTCGGATGTTCCAGAAGAGGAAACGCAGTTAGATTATGCGATTGCGGAGGCGGATACCACGAGTGGTAACCGCCTTGGCCACTCGTCGAGTCCTCACAGGACCACGGGCTGGGGGGGACAGTGCAGCCCCTGCTGCTATGTCCGCCCGATCGGGCCGGGCGACCGGGACCAGAGAAGCCCCTGCCTCTTCTGGTGCCGTCGCAGCGCGTGCCGCCGCCGCCTGGGCAAGCGCGGCCTGCGCGATCTCCTTAGAGCGAATGAGAGACAGGAGCTCTCGGGCCTCTCCCTCATCAGACAGATCAACCCCACTATCCCCTAAAATACTACCAAGGCACTCATCCGAGTAATCGTCGAAAATCGTAAAACGGGGTAGGGGTTACCTTCGGTCTCCATGTTCTTCTGGGCCAGAAAGAGTTGCGCGCGTTGGAGAGCAGGGAGGTTGCCCTTGGCGCCCTTTGGCCGGGAGTTGACCCGTTCCTGCGCCACCGGGGTCGTCACCACCGCCTTGGAGCGCTTGGCCGTGGAGATGGGAGCCGCCTTGGTCACCTCCGCCCGGAGAGAGTCGGAGGGAGGCGGGGGATCCGTCGGCCCGTGCCCCCCGACCGCACCGCCAGGGGAAGCCAACGCCATCACCGCCGTCCGGTGCGAAACGGGCGTGCCCGCCCGCACCGAGGGGGGACTCGTTGGCGCCACCGGGGGGGTCTTGCGGCCCGCCGTCTTCTTATGGAGCCGCCCCCCACCAATCGCCAGACCGCGTACGGGCGTGGGAAGCCCGCCTTCTTCCGCAGCCGGGGAGATGAGCATGGAACGGCCCTCCGAGTCGCACGAAGCCGAGGTGCCCTTGTCGAGGTCGAGGCCGAGGGACATGTTGGAGCCGTATTGATTGAAGCCCGTTTCGTTGCTGCCCACACCAACTTGACGCTCCTCCAGGTCCTTCGCAGCCCCCGCAGACGGGGCCACGGCCTTCGAAGTCTTGTCCTTGAGGCCCAGCTTATCCCAAGTCGCAGTGTCAATGGAGTCATCCCCCATGCTCGCGTCCTTCTCCTTGTCCATGTCCTTGTCCATGTCATCAGGGCCCTTGTCCTTGCTAGCCGGGGGAGGGGGAGGGGGGGCACCTCCCAGCCTGCCACCCGCCTCGGCCTCCATCCGGATGGTAAAGCCCTCGCTGTTGAACCAGATTTGAACAAACCCTTTGATCTTGGCCGGGGAGCGACACGCAAAACGCATCCGCACAGGACCCAGCCCCGCCAACGACGCCTTGTCCACTTCCATCGGGCGCCCGATCATCACAGTCCCCGCCATGAGACGGTCCACGCGGCGATGCTTGGGTGGCACTCCCCAAAGTTTGACCCACACATCCGGCATGATTTCGGCCTTGGGAGTCTCCAGAACAGCTTCCTTGATCTCTGCCATGATGTCGTTGAGGGAGAGGTACAGCTTGCCACTGCGCGTCGCCATTCGCAGCATGGCCTTGTCGGGGAAGACGACGGAGAACAAGTCGTCCCCGACGTCCACCACCTGCCAGTCCCAATCCCCTTCGAAGAGGTGGGGGAGTTCCGCCTCCAAGATCGAGACTGACAGCTTGCCCAGGTGCCGCCGAGATGAGCGCCGCGTCCGCCACCGCCGGGGCACTGACCTCCTCGCCCGCCGACTCCACGAAGGGCAGGCAGAAGAAGCCCTCGCCGGGGATGGCGTTGCCCATGATCTGCATCTGCAGAGGCCGACCGCGCGTGGGGCAGTGTGCCGATGCGTGCCCCTCCTCGTGGCAGACGACGCACAGAGGCTTGAAATGGCACATATTCTGGTAATGGCCCACCCTCCCGCATTTGAAGCACTCTGGCCCATCGAGTTCCTCCACTGGGATCGGGGCGTCAGCCGAGCCCTTCGACGCCGACGGCCCGGCAGCCAGCAGTGGGAGCGCCGAGCCTGCCCCCTTCTGCTTCTGCTTCTTGGCGAGAGGATCCCCAGCCCGCTCGCCGCTCAGAGGAAGGAGGGATTCCTTCCTCTTGAGCTCCTTCTTCTGTTCAAGCCCACGGCGCCGGTACTCCTCTTTCTTCTTCCTTTTGCGCTCACGCTCTTCCTCCTTCTTCCGCTCTTGCTCCGCGAGCCACCAGGGAGGCGGCGGCCCCCAGCCCGCCTCGCCCGCCGGCGGCGACGAGACCTTGGCGAGCGCCTTCGCCCGCAGATCTTGCTCGCGTTGCCTCTCCGCCGCCGGGATCGGAGGCGACATGGGTGGCTTCTCCACGCGGCGGGAGCCCATCCTCACCGCGGTGGCGAACGAGCGAGTGAGTGGAGGTGGAGAGGCGGAGCGGCGCAGGCGACGCGCGCGATGCCCGAGCCGCCGCACCTGCGAGGGGGATGCGGGAAACCCTAGCGACAGATCTAGGGCACCCTTCGGCAGCCACAGCCACCTATAAATAGGCTGGGGCGGCCGCTCATCCCCCGTCGCGATGGGCCCAGGCCTCTTCCCTTGCGGGCCTGAGGCGGCCGGGCCAGGCCGACCAGGCCCAAGCACAGGGGGGCGCCCCTGCGACCCTGCTGGCGCTGGCACACTAGGTTCGACCACTGGGCCTCCCGGCCCGCTAACAGGCAAACTGGGCCATTCCGACAAGCCCAGCAAGGCGTCCGGCCCGGGCGCTGCCAACGCCGAAACCCTAGCCGCGGGCTGCGTCTCCCTTGCAGAGTCCGCCCCGCCGCCGTCGTCGACCCCTGTCGACTCCGGCGAGCACGCCGCACCTGCTGGCGGCGCGACCAACGTCAGATCGAGGCGCGCCACCGCCGGCCGGGCATTCGAGCGCCCCTCCGGGCCCGCGTCCACACCCTTGGCGGGCGCCAGATCCACGGGGCCAGTCCACGGCCGCCGCGTCCACCAGGGGCGAACGCGCGCCGGCGACCTGCCATGAGAGAGCCCCCCAGCTCCTCCGCTCGGGCGACAAAGTCACCCACCGAGCACCCCGCACGGGGCCTCGGCGAACCACCACCGCCACCTGCACTTACCTCACTCCTTACCTCGTCGTCGTCGTCGTCGGAATCGCACCCCACCAGAGCCCAGAACCTGCTGCCGGAGAGGGACGGGGCAGGGGGCCCCGCCCTAGGCGGCGAGCGCCGCCACGGGCACCCCGGAGCGGGCCGCACCTCCGTCCAGCCGTCCGCCTCCGCCGCGGGGCCGCGGGCGGCGTCGCCCCCCGAGTCGCCCCCCGGGTCGCCAGACCGAAGCGCCATCGCAAGAAGTTTTGTTCGAAAACTCCCTTGGGGGCTATACGGTGTTTTTCCTTCTGAATCAAGGTTAAAGAACCAGCTTATCACTTGCATGCTATCTCGCCCCTTCTCATGCGGACTTTACCCGACGGCGCTTGTCAGCGGCAGCGGGTGAGGAGGAGCGAAGGAGGGGTTGGTATCCGACGGCAGCTAGGGTTTGCGCAGTCTCGCGGGGAGGAGGCGCGGGGCTGTTTCACTTCGTAGCTGGTATCTAGAGTGGCACTGCCATCATATAATCCGGTTCTCCTTTCCAAAAAAAACTAAAGGGTGTGGCAAGATCTCAGTCGACTGAGATTTAATCAAGTCTTAGTCAAGTGACATAATATGCAAGAGAGACTGATTTTTTTACACAAATCTCAACGTAAAATCTCACAGATTTAGCATCGACCGGGACATGGAGGGGGGGAGGGGGGGGGGTTATTCCCAGTCTTAACATACATTGAGCATAGATCATGAAAGAGAAAAAGAAGCATATAATTGCTTGTTCAGTTGGCTTGGGGGAGGGGGGGGTGTTATTGGCAGTCTTAACATACATTGAGCATCATGAAAGAGAAAAAGAAGCATATGATTGCTTGTTCAGTTGGCCAATCGAAACCTAAAAATAGTAAGAATGGTCAACGGTTGCCGGGAGGAGTACAGGAGGTGGCCATTATCTATGGAATATCATATGCCTAAAATAAGGCTACCGGCGAGACGTGTAAGTAAGATCGCACCGACTGACAAGAAAATGTCTTGTGGCTAAGACAAGGACCATCGCGTAGACTAAGGCCCTTCCATCGCATACCTGTCAAATAAAATCAAAATCATGGCATACTCCTTCCATTTTTAAAAGAGTGTACTTGGAAAGTTAATTTTTTCATATTTGACCGTATTTATATAATAACTAGTATAACGCCCGTGCGTTGCCACGGGCTCTTCAAAATTTATAATCAGTATCTTTCATTTATCATCCCCTCATATTGGGTGATTATGGGGTGCTCTAATTAAAAACACAACAATCAAATATTAGGAAATTTCACCGAACGAACAACAACGAATAATACGATATCTATCAAACGAATAAAATGAGGTCATATTTTTGGTCCGTCATGTACTTCCGTTGAAAAGTGCCTATCCCTTTTAGAATCAACCCACTGTTTGCTCGCACGCAAAAAAAAATACATCTCTAAAGTGGGGAACCGATCGGTGCCAAAAAGAACTCAAACTCCTATCCAATCTCGACTTCGTGCTCTTCCACTTCCATTGATAAAGATGGGACGTCAAGGGTTTCATCATGATGATCTCGAGCAGCCGCCGACATCCCTCCCCACATCTACCCCTACCCCCTGCTGCCGCTTGCACTGTCCTTGCTCCTCGAGGGAGCTAGGGACACAATGTTCTCTAGGATGGGCATGACCAGATCCACGAGGAGGCCACATTCTTCCATGGGAACCCAACCAAGCACACCACCCTCCGCAACCATCCAATCCCAGCCTAACAAAGTCAAGACCCGCCATCGATCCACAAATCAGGCTCGCCGCATCCAGGTTCACTGCAAGTCTGCGACGAGTCTGTAGTCGACATCTTGACTTTGGCTATCCCCACGGAAGAATCATCGGATCCTGCTTACTTTTACCATCACTTCGTCTCTTCCCAAGGCAGCGACACCACCCAGCCAATCACCACCACCGCTTGCGGCTTGCCTACATAAAATCATGAGAAATCCCCACGGCGGTGCTGTAAGATCACCTTGGCGACCTCGACAGTGACCGACTGGTCTAAGATCTAAGCTAGCCGCTCTTTGTAGAAACCAAACGAAGTAGGCATGTGACTCAGATTTGTTCTTTGGTGTGCATGCGTTTCTTGCTGCCCACCAGCTCTTGTCTACAACTCGCCTATCTCTGTACCAGCTCTTGGTCTACAACTCGCCTATCTCCATGCTCGAGACGACCAAGCTCGATGCGCAAGCCGCATACGTCTGCTAGAGCTATATTCAGGCCAGGACCGGAGTCGCCCTCATCCACCAAGTGGATCAAGGAGGCCCACCACCTAGACTCTACATCGCAACATTTTGTGTTTTCCTATAAAAAGTAAAGAACCTTCTCTAATAAACGTAAATATAACCTTTTGGTTTTATAGTCTCAACTTTCCTACACTCCAATACCAGAAGGATTTCTTGATTTTATTTAATGACCTTCTCGAATGTCATTCACTTAGAAAGGTAGTAATACAATCTAAGATATTAAGGCAAATTATTAGTCATATTAAAGTGCAAAAGGCCCTATAGGACTCAAAGCATGACTTTTATGGTTATACTGTAATTTGCAAGATCTGAGATTTATGCAAGTGTACAATTAGAGAAGAGCCAATTAAATAGATTTTCACATTCAAAATAGTACGATTAGCAGTAGCACTTCAATTTTTTCATGTTTGATCAGCTTGCTAGGTGGTTATCACTAAGCATGTTGGAACGATGAGCATAACCTAACTTAGTTCAGTACGTGTTGCTGCAAATTAGTTCAGTACGTACGAAGCTGTTGCTAATTTCAATGCCTGGCTGTTGCAAGTTTCTAATGAAAAAGTACTTCAGGTCAAAGGTCAGGGAATATACACTTTTGTTATCATGGTTGTTTCCTTATAGTGAACAACTTTGATCACCACTTCAGCAGCTACTATCTATAAGAAGACATTAGCTAAGTAGATACAGGCAAAGAAAGCATGTAGGCAAAACCAGAATTAAAAACATCCTTCTCAATGGAGCTCGTGCAGTTCGGAAGACCCTAATCATCGATGAGGGACCCCTCCGATGGTAGCATGGCGTGACAATTGCCGTCAATGACGACACCCAAAGTACCTTGCACAATCCATCGATCCAGTTCGGAACAATCAAGCACATACCTTGCAAAGTGATGTGGATCTGAAGCAGAGGTGGGAAGGTAAAGGCTCAGGTGAGGTGGAATGAGACGTTGATATAGACGTGCACGCATGAGAATAAGGCGGTGCCCAGGATGGATCTCCATCGGAGGAGGCCGGATCCGCTGGGGAGGAGGTCGCTGTAGTACCTGCCATCTGTGCGATGGATCACGGGGCTGGCAGGCAGGGGGAGGGGATAGGAGGGAGCGGGTGGGCTAGAGCGCAGATGGCGGGTGCCCCCGACGACGGCTGGGAAGGATGGTGGAGGAGGTGGATGAGGATGGCGGCGGCGGCGTCTGCGGTTGCGCCTCGTCCGCAGCCGTGCTGGTGGTGGTCGATGCGAGAGCCGGATGGCGTCGGCCAGAATCAGGCAGGGGCGACAAAGATTTAGAGGAGAGAGAGAATGGAGGCGATGAGCGATGGGAGGAAGGGCCACCGGCGATTGGGGTGGCCTCAGATCCGCCCTCCGTGGCCGCCTATTTCATGGGACGAACACCCGTGCTCACCGTCGGGCTCGCCTTCGGCCGCTGCCTCGCCGACATTCACGACGTAGAGCCCCTTCCTCCGATCCCATTTGCCAGGGAGGCAGCGCCATCCTTCATCGCAGAGAACGAGTCCACACTGAGATCCCAACCAGATCGTGATTGCGCCTCCCCAAACCGCAGCGGCACATCCCACTCCATCAACGACCAACCTATATGAGGCGGAGGGTCAGTGTAGGACGCGAGCGCCGTCACCATGGACGTGGGGGACGCCGTAGGTGGGAAGGAGGCGGCGACGGCGTCTGTGTCAGGAAGATCGCACGACAGCAGCGGCGTTTACTCGAGGGGATCGAGAGGAGCTGCGTTTGGTGCCGGGTGGGTTCTTTGGTGCGTGCGTGGGGCTGGAGATTGTGATAGGTGATCAGGTGAGGGCGTGCCATACCTGGATCGATAGCCTTACCATACCTGGTGGTAATTTAAATTTATTACCATATTCGATATTTCCCGAGTTATGGCCTTACCATACCTGGATTGATAGCCTTTGGGGTAATTTAAATTTATTACCATATAATTACCATATTCAAAATTTCCTGAGTTATGACCTTACCATACCTGGATTGATTTATTACTGTACGTGGATTAATTATGATTTATTACTATATGATTTATTACTATACGTGGATAGCCTTACCATACCTGGTGGTAATTTAAATTTATTACCATATTCGATATTTCCCGAGTTATGGCCTTACCATACCTGGATTGATAGCCTTTGGGGTAATTTAAATTTATTACCATATAATTATCATATTCAAAATTTCCTGAGTTATGACCTTACCATACCTAGATTGATTTATTACTTTACGTGGATTAATTATTATTTATTACTATATGATTTATTACTATACGTGGATAGCCTTACCATACCTGGTGGTAATTTAAATTTATTACCATATTCGATATTTCCCGAGTTATGGCCTTACCATACCTGGATTGATAGCCTTTGGGGTAATTTAAATTTATTACCATATAATTATCATATTCAAAATTTCATGAGTTATGACCTTACCATACCTGGATTGATTTATTACTATACGTGGATTAATTATGATTTATTACTATATGATTTATTACTATACGTGGATAGCCTTACCATACCTGGTGGTAATTTAAATTTATTACCATATTCGATATTTCCCGAGTTATGGCCTTACCATACCTGGATTGATAGCCTTTGGGGTAATTAATTTATTACCATATAATTACCATATTCAAAATTTCCTGAGTTATGACCTTACCATACCTGGATTGATTTATTACTATACGTGGATTAATTATAATTGATTACCATAAATACGTTGGGTATTGCCGGTCAGACGAGAAAAGAGAAAAACCGGTGGGAGGGGCTGGTGGGAGGTGGGACGAAGAAAAACCGGTTGAAAATAAACCGGTTGAAAGTGGGGGGACTATTCAACCAATTCGTCCATTAGGAGTAGAGATATACCAATAATGTAATCAAATTAGTAACATTAGATTCATGATAACATATATTTTCATCATATACCTATTTGATTTCACAAGCATGAATATATTTTTGCACAACTCCATCGAACTTTGAGATAATTTGATTCTCCAACAAAACTGAAAGTACGTTATTTCAAAAACGGAGGGGTACACTCTAGCTGTTCTTCTGCATGGTATCAAAAGAATACTATAAGTAGTAAATGTACTGCCACGGGTACTCGTTTTGCTTGGAATGCACTAACAAGAAAAACAGTATTGCTTGAAAGTACAATAGTACGCATACCAACGAAGCATTGGGCATAAGGGCATCTCCAACACCAACATGCAAATTCCTCTTGTATATGTCCATTTTTATGTCCGGACATGCTCCGCGGACATGATACGGGAGTGAGCCGTCCAACGCTAATTACAAAGTATCCGACTGGGAGGAAAAAAAGAGATGGGACTATGCATATGGTGAAATATTATGGTGGGGTTTCCGATTAGGAGGAGAGAGGGGAGAGGGGGACAATGATGTGCAGAGAGAGAGAAGAGAGGAGAACCACACGGAGGCTTTTGGTTGGTGAGTGAATGTCTGAACTCCGGTACATCTCGCTCATGTTTGTCTTCACTTTGCCGAAAAACGGACGTTCGAACCGCTTTGCGGACCAATATGAGTCCTCATTAGATTGCAAAAGTAAACAAATATGTCTGACCAGACATATACCGGAGCTTTGCGGGTCTCCTTTGGAGATGCCTTAAGATCCATAATAGGGAAGATAAAGCTTGCAGCGAACAATGAAGTGATGAGAGCATGTTAATTTTTTTTAGAGAACCTTTTGATCTATTCATCATCTATCATGACAGTATAGATAATATCATAAATAACAAAAAAATTACAATCAGATTCATGAACAACCTAGCAACAACAACAATTATTGAAGCGAGACGAAAATGTGCCCCTATAATCATCCCTTCGTCGCCGGCCGAACAAATAGCACATTCTGTAATTGTCCAATTATGGCGTGGCATCACGAAGAGGAGTCGAAATGGTTAGTTTAGTTAGGCATAATAAACACTAAAAGGTAGCAGCCTGCAGAAAAGCAGGAGGGAATATATTCGATTAAAAGCACGTCTTCTTCTTTTTTTAGATAATAGAGAATAGGCTTTTGAATTATGAGGCCTGCTTTCTTATCCTACAGTATATGATCCAGCCCAGTAGACTGAATAATAATGCTCTCTGTCGGCTTTAATTCCTTGTGGTAGGGAAGCAACCATCTGCAGCTACGAATTGCAACAGAGGACCTCTCCACATTTCAACCGTCGCATCCTCTTCTTCTCCATCCAACTGCCGGCGACCGCCATGAACGGCCAGAGCGACCACGACGACATGGCCATGCGGAAGCCGCTGCTGGCGAACACGGGGAGCTGGTGGTACGCCACACGCAAGTCCCACGTCTCCGCTCTGCTCTGCACGCTCGTCGTCGCAGTCGGCCCCGTCCAGTTCGGCTTCACGGGTGGCTTCTCCTGGCCCACGCAGTACGCCATCACCGGCGACCTCAGCCTCTCCATCTCCGAGGTCATCGTCGACCCTTTCATTGCCCGTGCCCGTCTACCGTTGTCGCGTCGCTGCCTTGCCCCGGCATCTGAATTAGTGATTGACGACGCTGTGCGCAGTTCTCGGTGTTCGGCTCGCTCTCCAACATCGGCGCCATGGTTGGGGCCTTGGCCAGCGGGAATATGGTGGAGCACGTCGGCCACAAAGGGGTGAGTTTTTTTTTCCTTAACCTGCTTGTAAATGTAGCATAATTGGTTATCTTCTAGGCAGTTTTCTTTTTCCTCTTTTGAACCTTCTATAGGCAGGTACTGTTAGCCGCACGTAATTATCCTGTGCGAGATCGACCGGTGACCTCACAGTTAAGAAGGGTCAGTGTCAAATCTTTGATTTTTCATTGATAGATCCATGTAACCAATAGCAGTGCAATCTTTTTATGATGTGCCGTGTCGAGACTTTCTTCTCGGGATCACCGTCCACTATTGTCCAAGATGGTTGCTGCTGCTGAACTAGAAACAACAGTGTGACATGTATGCGCGCCTCGTGGCATTTTCAACGCGGATCATCAAAACACTCAAATGTCTCCGCCAATTGTTTCCACCTAACCATCCATATGCATTTAGCCATTCAATATGGATCATCAAATTGGATCGGACCAGTCCACATGTCTGAAATCTCACAAAATCCGTCTCAAACTTGGGGGAGCTTTGAGAGAGTGTGGACGGTTGTTCGGTACACTGCCAGTTAGACCACTTCTCCCAATAGCCCACGTCTCACACTCCTCTCTGTTCCCTCTCGGTCCATCTCGCCCACTTTTAGTCATAGCCCACAATGCAGATTTAGGGATACGATGAGATGGTTAGACTATCTACGGACACGCCCGGACGTGTCTGCAGACATTTGGTGACGTCCGTTTGGTGATCCGCGTTGGAGATGCCCTTACCCCCCCCCCCCCCCCCATAGTTGCACCAAAGGGTATTCCCCTTGCCACATCTACTTGTTCGGACCGGACAATCTGTAGTTAATTGGTTGTTCAATGGGCTCCCCCTTTTCGACTCGAATTATTTGGAATCCTTTAATCCGATCCCAAATCAAGTAGGTCGTAGGGGAGTCCGGACTATCTGTCACGTCAGCACGGTAGTCCGGTCCCAAATCGAGCATGCTGGCACCGCACATCCTCATCGACTCAGAGTTCGCCACTCCCTGGGTGCACGACTGGTCGAAGACGACCAAGGAGTTAGATGCCCGCCGCTGGGTAACATTGGAAGGGCTCCTGAAATACGAGCGCAACACCCGCCTAAAGGCAAAGGCAGTGCTCTGCCGCTTCCCAGGATGGATGATGTGATGGCTAGGTCAGCACCCACGATTGGAGCAACAATGACGACAATGGTGGAGATCCGGTTCTCGAGATCCACGCCCGTCTAGATAGGTAGACTTGGAGTAGTTTTTAGCTAAGTTTCCTAAATAAAAATTAAGTTCCATATAATATATCGAATCTAAGTTTAATAAAATCTTTAAACTGGAAATAAAATGGGGGCTAGCATTAGGTTTGTCCATGGAAAAATGGGGGTGTACATTGATTTAGGGGATAGCCTTGGATATGACCTTAGCCTACAATTGATCCTACATAGTGTGTTATAGTGAATATACTACTGAAGCGTCAATGGATTGCGGATGCTAACATAGGCGATCATTGAGGGTCCGTAGGTCGCCCGTCAAGAGAATAGGGCACCAAGCCATAGTGTATGGGACGATGGTAGAATAGGTTGAGATCAACATCGGCGAGTTGGGGACAGCTAACGGAGTTCCACTATGTCTGAAGGCGGCGAGGGAGACTTCCATGCCATAGTTTAAATCATGGTTTATTCAACACTGGTTGGACCGTTAAGCGGGTTCTTGGCGGCGGTGGCGGTGACCTTGTTGATGTTGTTGGGTGTGCATTGATCTACTCCACATATACTTGGTATGCTCGGTACACATCAGAGTTGTGAGCATGTACTGTTGTCAAGGTGAGACACTCTAGCTTGCAGCATGGACTTTTCATTATTGAAAATGGGGGCAACATTACACGATGACTCTAGTTTGGTGGTGCTTTTGATCATAGAGTCTCGACCTCCGGAGCGAAAATTCTAGGTGTGACATGCTCTGGTTATTCCTAACAGTGTTGGTGCTTCACATCATCTCCTTGTCGGAGGCGTTGTCCAGAGTTTGCTCGAACTCCCTCTTTGGGCTCGAAACTCTTGATCTAGCCTCCGTAGGTAGATATGGCAATGTTGGTGCTCACGCGTTGTTTCTTTCTTAGAGGCGTCGTTGTTGAAGCGCTTTTCTCACAGTTCGAGTGTTGTTGTCGGTGACGGTTGTCATTGCATGTTGGCAGCATCGGTGTGTGTGTTGGCGGGGGGGGGGGGGGGGGGGGGGGGAGCTTTGGGTTGGATGACTCCACAACTTTTCTATGACACCCCTTTGGTTTTCTAAATTTTGTAAATTAGTCTTTGCAACTTGAGAAGATTTACCACTCTACTTGTTTCCTGCCGGGGTCGCCACTGGGCGTTGGTTGTGTGGCCATCATGTAATTCAACTCTCCTTTTTCCGAGTATACGGGCTTTATCTTGGCCTAAAGACAGAAAAAAAAATTGAAACGAGTAAAGACAGAAAACAAACTCCCCACTAAAAAGCATTGTCGGTTGTACCGACAGTCTAAAACGAGTACTCCTTTAAAACATATTGCACGAAGATCATAGAGCAAACATGCATATGATCCCTTTCTCTTGTAAACCATTCAAAACCTAAAAACAATACGAATGGTCAACTATTGCCAGGAGGAGTCCATGTGGGTTTTCGGAGATAAGTCCATGTGGATGTGGCGGCCATTACTTATGGAACACCATATGCCTAAAATATTTTAGGCGACCGAGGAAACCCGCAAGTAAGATCACACCGACTAACAAGAAAATGTCATATGCCTAAAATAAAATAAGGACCATCACGTAGACTCAAGCCCTTGGCCCTTGCTTCTCCTTAGAAGCGAGTAAGATCGTCGCGTACGTACCTGTCAAAGAATGATGAGGCAATGGCGTACACTCTAGCCCTTCTTCTCTGTAGAAGCAAGAAAACGTCATAGTAGTATAGTATATGTAGTAACCGTACTGCCAAGTGTACTCATTGCTAAAGATGCACTAAGTACGTACGTACCAGTGAAGGATTGTAGCCGTAGGAAAGCAAATCCGGTACTTGGGAGGACGATGGTGATCAGAACAACTTCTTGTACTCTGCACCTGCAATTGTCCCATCAAGAGGGAAATGGGTTAGTTGGGCACAAGCACTGAAGTCGCAGCCGTTCCATAATATACGATTATGGGACGGAGGGGGTAGCATATAGCACTAGGGAATAATGCACAACCGAAAGAGAAGAACTTTCTTGCTCTAGAGACTGTAAGCTTTTGACTTTTCAGCCCAGCGCATATATACTCTCTGTTGCGCCTTGTGGAAGGAAGCTAAGAACATATACGTTGTACGTCTGCAAACCAGAGACGAGCCGACCCCATACCACCCACCCCTCCCCATTTCAAACTTCATAGTCGACCTCCTCTTCTTCTTCTTCTTCTTCTTCTCCTCTTTCGTCCATTGGCGAGGCCGCCATGAACGGCAAGGGCGGAGACGGCGGAGGGCAGGAGAGCGGCGGGAGCGACCACGACGACGACATGCGGAAGCCGCTGCTGGTGAGCACGGGGAGCTGGTGGTACGCGATACGCAAGTCCCACGTCTCCGCCTTGCTCTGCACGCTCGCCGTGGCGCTCGGCCCCATCCAGTTCGGCTTCACCGGCGGCTTCTCCTCGCCGACCCAGGACGCCATCACCCGCGACCTCACCCTCTCCATCTCCGAGGTCATCATCATCCTTAATCCCATCGCCCGTCTTTGTTTACTCTTGTCGCCGCCTTCGCTGCCTTGGTGACTGACGACGTTGGCAACCTACAGTTCTCGGTGTTCTGCTCGCTCTCCAACATCGGCGCCATGGTGGGCGCCATCGCCAGCGGCCAGATGGTGGAGCACGTCGGCCACAAAGGGGTCAGATTTTTTTACATAGCCTGTCCGTCCTTTTTCTACGCAAGTAAATGTTTGCCGCACGTAGTAGTATTTCATTGTGAGATCCACCCGTTTGCACCGTGTTTGCCTCAAATTTAAGCTAATAGCAACTCTAGCAAAGTCACCGTAATGCCCCGGCCTTTCATAATAACTGTCAATTAATATGAAGTTTGAGGGGGCAAAAACACGCTTACTACAGCAGCATTCTCACACTCCGTATGCTTTGAAGAACGCCCCAAAAATAGGGTTTCACCCTTCGTATCTAGAGGACCCTTCATAGATATTATTTTTCCCCTTGACCTGCTTGTCTTTTTCTAGGCATCTTTTGTTTAGTTGTAAGCAGTATTACATTGCGAGATCGACTGGTTTGCCACTTGTCCCCTCACATCACATTTTAGAAGGGTCGGTGTCAATCCTGTCTGTTGATGGATACTTCCATTCCATGTGTTGAAAATCATATGAGATTTGAGTGATTTGAGCTAGGGATTTGAGGGAGCATAAAAAAGAGGATTTGGGGGAAACTCTGGATCGTTCCACACCGATCCCTTCTCTCTGTACTTATTTATATTTGTTTGTACAATTTACATTTTAGTCCCTAAGAAGTCACCTAATTACAGTATTCATACACCAACACTCCCCCTCAAAATGGGGCAAATATATCGTACAGACCCATCTTGCTACAAAACATGGAAAATATTTTTTCTGGGAGTCCTTTGGTAAGAACATCTGCTACTTGACTTGCTGAAGTTACATATGGAAGGCAAACGACTCCCCTATCAAGCTTCTCCTTGATGAAGTGACGATCAATCTCTATGTGCTTGGTCCGATCATGCTGAACAGGGTTATTAGCAATGTCAATAGCAGCTTTGTTGTCACAGTATAGCATCAGAGGCTTGTACCTGTACAACCTCAACTCTGCTAAGAGAATCTGCAACCATAATAACTCACATATGCCATGAGCCATGGATCTAAACTCAGCCTCCGCAATAGATCGAGCCACTACACTTTGTTTTTTGCTTCGCCATGAAACTAGGTTCCCTCCAACAAATGTGCAGTAACCTGACGTTGAGCGCCGATCATCAAGAGAACCTGCCCAATCGGCATGAGTATAGCATTCAACTTGCAGGTCCCCTTGTCTCGTATATAAGAGGCCTTTTCCTGGGCACCCCTTAAGATATCGCAGTATCCTAATCACAGCTTCCATATGAGCTGACTTTGGGTCATTCATATATTGGCTAACTACACTCACAGCAAAGGCAATATCTGGACGGGTATGAGACAGATATATCAACCTTCCAACAAGTCTTTGGTAGCGTTCCCGATCAACCGGTGTCCCTGCATCACTACTTAACCTATGATTTTGTTCAATAGGTGTAGCTACAGGTCGACAACCAAGCATACCTGTTTCCTTGAGTAGATCCAAGATATACTTCCGTTGTGAGAGGAAGATACCCTTTGATCCTCGTGAGACCTCTATACCAAGAAAGTATCTTAGTTGTCCCAAGTCTTTCACTTCAAACTCCTGTGCAAGGTGATGTTTCAGACCTGCAACTTCTTTGGAATCATCTCCAGTAACCACAATGTCATCTACATACACTATAAAGATTGCCACTCTGCCATCAGTGTAATTATAAAATAGGGTATGATCGGCATTGCTTTGAAGATAACCCCTTTTTAGCATGGCTTGTCTAAACCGATCAAACCAAGCTCGTGGTGACTGCTTTAAGCCATACAAAGAGCGATGCAAGCGCATCACCTTTCCAATGGTTTGACTCGACTCAAACCCAGGTGGAATATGCATATATACCTCCTCTTGAAGATCACCATGAAGGAAAACATTCTTCACATCCATCTGATAAATATCCCAACCTAGGTTTACAGCACATGATATTAGCGTCCTTATTGAATTCATCTTTGCCACTGGTGCGAAGGTCTCTTCATAATCGATTCCATATGTTTGTGTGTAGCCCTTTGCAACAAGGCGTGCTTTATATCTCTCCACCTTACCCTCAGGAGTGTGCTTAATAGTGAAGACCCACTTACATCCTACAGGTTGCTTGCCTAGTGGTAGATCCACGAGCTCCCAAGTCTCATTCTTCTCCAAGGCTTTCATCTCATCAAGCATTGCTTCCTTCCATTTTGGGTCCTCTATAGCAGTTTTCCAATTAGATGGTGTGGACACAGAGTCTAAAGAGGCAATAAAGCTTTTGAATGGTAGACTACAGTAATCATAGGAAATGAAATTCGCTATGTCATGTTTAGGTCCAACAAAATCTTTGAGGTGTCCTGGGATGTTTCGATTTCTAATTGGTTTCCTCAAAGCAATAGGTTGATCATCTTGAGGAGTATGAGTAGATAATTGGCTATCACTTTGCCCTGCGGTGCTAATAGGAGCAATGGAACTAGAAGAGTTAGTGTTAGTACCTGGGTCCTCATGCATGGTAAGCTCACCCTCTTGAGAAGGAAGTGAAGTATTTTCCATTGTATCTTGTACGTCTCCATGACCAGAACCATTAATACACCCATCATTATTTGTCTCCTCCCCCTGATTTTGAGCATTATCAGGAATGGGTAAACCACCTGAAGTGGAAACAAGAATAGGGCTTAATGGAGGGCCTCCATCATCACTCTCCCCCTCTTGTTGCACTTCAGGTGGGGATAAGGCAATGCCAGTGTCATTTGTTGGTCCATAATATGATTCATGTTCACGGAACGTCACATCCATGGTCACAAAAAAACGACGCTCCGAAGGACACCAACATCTATAACCCTTTTGGGAGGCAGAATAACCCATGAAAACACATTTGAGAGCACGGGGGTCTAATTTTCCAACAGAGTTCCTATAGTCGTGCACAAAGCAAACACACCCAAAGACCTTCGGAGGAACTACAAAATCATTAGATTTCAAGAGACACTCAACAGGAGTCTTATGACCAAGAACCCGAAGAGGCATACGGTTTATCAAATATGTTGCAGTTTTTATTGCTTCCCCCCAAAGAAATTTAGGCACATTCATTGTAAACATAAGTGAGCGTGCAACCTCAAGCAGATGTCTGTTTTTACGCTCTGCAACACCATTTTGCTCTGGAGTGTTAACACAGGTCGTTTGATGTTCAATGCCATTTGAGGCAAGGAACTGTCCAAATTCTTGGTTGACATATTCAGTTCCGTTATCTGAACGCAAAGTTTTAATAGTTGCCCCATGTTTATTTTTAATAAGAGCACATAGATCTTTAAAAATCGAGAACACGTCACTCTTACGCTTCAAAAAATAAAGCCAAGTGTAACGACTAAAGCAATCTATAAAAGTTACAAACCATCGATGTCCAGAAATGGAGTGAACCTCACAGGGTCCCCAAACATCAGAGTGAATCATTTCAAATGGTTTGTCACTCCTTAAACCTATACTAGGATAGGAACCCCTTGTATGTTTAGCCAATTCACAAGCATCACATACCAGGAGCTCCCTGGGAGACAGCTTAAAAAGAGAAGGGTAAATACGAGATAATGCCACAAAAGAAAGATGTCTGAGCCTGCGATGGTGTAGTAGTAGTTCTTGACCAGGAGACAGACATGATGCAAAAGCAACTTCATCACTTCCTTCATCAAGATAGTAGAGTCCATCATGCACGGTCCCAGTCGCCAACAATCTCCCTGTGTCTATCTCCTGAAAAGCACAACAGGTAGGATCAAACCAACATCTACAATTAAGGGATTGAGTAATAGAGCTAATGGACAAGAGATTGACTGGAAATTTTGGAACATGTAGGACAGGGGATAAGGACAATGCCTTAGTGCACCTGACAGATCCACGTCCTGTAATAGGTGCCATGGATCCATCAGCTACACGTACCTTGTCCTTACCAGAACAAGGTGTATAGGAAGTGAATAAATTCGAGACTCCTGTCATGTGGTTAGTAGCTCCTGTATCAATAATCCAAGATTTTGGTTGTGCTCGAGAAGTGTGGACCTGATGATTTGGCATACCTTGGTCAGAAGTGACATGAAGGCTAGACTCAACTTTAGATGAACCTTGAGAGGAAGAGGAGCCTTCTGAGAGTCTAAGCTTGGAAGTGAAATCCTCAAGAGCTCGCACATCTACCACTGGCAGCTCACTGGTGGATGTAGTGAGATTAGCATGTCTTTTACTTGCTCCCTGAACTCCCCCTGGCCGAGACTTCCCTTTTTCCCACCAAGATGGATAGCCATGCAGCTCAAAACACATATCCTTTGCGTGTCCTGTCCTTTTGCAATGGTTGCAAAATAGTTTGCTTTTATCTATTTTACCAAACGGCCTTGGAGCATGACGAGCTTGTATGGATAGGGCTGCACGTGCATCTGAATTTTCCTGACCACGCTCCTTGGGTTGAATAAGACGAGTCTCCTCCTCAATCACACTAGAGATGATATCGTCAAGGCTTAGCCATTCAGTTTTGGAGAATATTAGCTGACGACGGAGGTCAAATTCCTGATTCAGGCCATCAAGGAAGAGCTTGCCCACAAATGGTTCAAACCAGGTATGGTGAATAGCCATGTCATTCTTGTCAACAGGTTGAAATGGATGGTAATAATGCAACTCCCTGTACAATCTCTTTATCTCACCAGCATACTCAGTCACTGATTTTGAGCCTTGCTTTAAGTGAGTCAACTCCTGCATGATGCGAGTAGCCTGCATCTTATTTGATTTTCCTGAGAATTGCTTCTCCAAAGCTCTCCACACTTCAGATACAGTGGTCATAGTCTCAACTTGCTCTCGAATTGATGGTTCCATGCTTCCTAATAACCAGACCAACACTCTGTCATTGATCTGTTTTGTGCTAGTGCCACTTTCATCAGCACTAAGTAATTCTTCGTAACCATGAGAACTCAGGATTAACTGAGCATGTCGTGCCCAACTAATGTAATTGCCCGGTCCAGCCAACTTTACCGGATTAGGCTCAAGCGCATACTTGACTGCTTCAGGAACCAATTTGAGTTGTTGTTGCTGCTCAAATACTTTGCTAAAAATTTCATATAACTTATCCACACTACTATCCCCTGACTTCTCCTTGCTTGGATCTGCCATGATTTACCACCACCAAAAGAGCCAGTCACACAGGACTTCTTTTGCAGCACTCCACCAGCAACAACACACAGGCAGCACAAAAGCAGAGTACTAGCAGAGTTGATGTCAACTAAATGTACTAGTACTCTCCAATGCACACAAGCAGCAGAAGTATTTTAATCCGGCCACCAAGCAGAGATGAGATATACGGCAACACTAATCACAGTTGACCAAAAACAACCACAATCAGCAACAACAAGCCAGCTTACTCCTTCGGCAGGAACAGCCCAACAGTCGCACCAAGCAGTTTCCCAGCGTCAGAGTACGGCAAATACCAGGAGTACGCTCAGCCACGCCGGACGGCGGTCGACACGCAACAGGCAGCAGTAGACCGGTCGCGGCGCTCCTTGCCGCAGCTTTGAGATAACCTCGCAGGTCCCGGCAGCAGCTCGAGTGCGCAGCAATCACCACCGATAGCCGCAAATCACGGTGACACAGCACCGCAATAGGTTGAAATCACAGCAAAAAACAGAGAAGATTAACCTGCTCCGATGCCATGTTGAAAATCATATGAGATTTGAGTGATTTGAGCTAGGGATTTGAGGGAGCATGAAGAAGAGGATTTGGGGGAAACTCTGGATCGTTCCACACTGATCCCTTCTCTCTGTACTTATTTATATTTGTTTGTACAATTTACATTTTAGTTCCTAAAAAGTCACCTAATTACAGTACTCATACACCAACACCATGTAACAGATCAGATAGCAGTGCAATCTTTTGAGCAATCGGTCTATTTTTACCATTTAAAGCAACACAAAAAATGGATAAGATTCCTCAATCAAGACAGACTTAATCATGTTAACATCTCAATGGTGGAGGTTCTTATCAACAAAGATAAATTAGACAGCCAGCTGCCACCACATTCCACATCCCTCATGTAATAATGTTAAGACAAGAACATGGACGCGGTCGATCGGTCGGTCCAAGACGGTATTTTATTTTTGAGGAAAACGATACAACTCTGCTGTGTATTTTTATTGCATGCATACATGCGCGCACTACTGCTGCAGCATGTTACTAGCTAGCCTACAATATAATAGTAAAGTGTAAAATCAATCCTACGGCCGGAATTTGTGTGCTACAGTAGTAGGTGGATATGGGCTGCTGTGCCGCAGCAGCTTCACTGAATTATTGCTGACTTTCCGCAAAGAAAAAGGAATTATTGCGGAGGATGTTGCCATCACCGGGGGACGGCATGTCCTTTGCCAAGGGAACGAGCGAGACGTCAAGACCACATTGTACGATAGTATAGAGACGGCCCGAGATCGACGTGGCCGAACGGACCACCACGCTTTTGAGTAAAGAAAATAAAATAACAGTTTTGCTAAAGCACATCTAGATGTGCCATAAGTATTGCACATCTAAGTCATATGTTATTAATCTTACACTTCTTTCTCTTTTTTTTTATGCTTGATTCACTCACTTAGATGTGCAATAACTAAAGCACATCTAAATGTGCCCTAGACACACCCACAAATAATAATAACAAGAGAAAGAGAGATAGAGAGTTTTAGCACTTTTTTAAATGAACATACGAATAAGTAGTTAGCTAATCATTTTAAAAATGGTAATATAAACAACTAGCTGGTTATATCTATGACTAGCATGTACGTACGGAGGCCTATATATTCATGATGTGATCTGATACTCAATAACTTCAATCATGAGGCAGGTCAAGGAAGAGAACAGAGAGTATTCGCAAAAAAAAAAAGAGAACACAAAGTTTGAATTTGTGGCATAATGTTTAAACAAATTAATTCTTGGTGAAACGTTTTTTGTGGGGTTTTTTTTTGCAAGAAGTTTCTACCAGTATAGGGTAGAAAGCAAGAGTTTCAGATTCCTAACCTTATCAAGGTCATGTCCCATAAAAAGAAGCATATCATTCGCGAGGATATCATTCTCATCCGTGGTAACTTATGAGATATCATCTGTTTTTGTCTCGTCGATTGTGAAGGTCCCTCCATCTGAAGCACCGAGAGACTTATAGTATCCGCGGTGATATATCGTTTCAACTCAGCCCAACCCTCGATCTGCCCCGCATCCAGGTTAAAAATATACTTCTTCCCGTGCCGCCCATTGGCGACCATATCGAAACATCGTGTGTTGTTATCTTACTAAAAAAGAATGGGCTTTGGATCTTTGGTACCATTTGATTTCCTCTTCTCGCAATAGACGTGCAATCTGCTTATTGGATTGATTTTTCATATCAATCTCCTGATGAGACAAAAATGCATGTCTCACCAATGTTATCGAGGTCATCAATAATAGTGAGTTTCGCTCATCGATATAGGAATTGCCTAGTGTTCCCAATTTTGTAATTTCATCTATGGATAGGCGATCAACAACGGTGGGTCTCTCGCATACATTCTTAATTAAGTCTGCAAAGTCATCCTATTGTAACTATCCCAATTCAAATTTGAATGAGCGGCGAGTGGCAGGGGACCGAGTAGAGTTAGTATCAGGAATAATGGACACATGGTCATAAAGTATCTCAATACGCTCTAGGACACACCACACACATGGTCACAAAAGGAAACTTCAATTTCCATTATGTACCTGTGTGCATTCATAAGGATGAGTGCATGTGCGTATATATGAGCGTTTGCGTCTGTATTGCGTTAAAAAAACACAAGCAACTTGCCGCGTTCCATAAGAACTGCCAATATGAAGTTTCAAGGGGGCAAAAGAGAACGTAGCAGAGTCATTATCGCCTTCTCGCGCTCCATATGTTTTGAAGAACACTCCAAAAGGGTTCAACCTTTATGTCTAGAGGACCCTCCATGGATATTTTTCCTTGGCCTGTTTGTCTTGTTCTAATTAAGCAGCTACTGTTAGTTGTAAGTGGTATTTCATTGCGAGATCGACCGGTTTGCCACTTGTCCCCCCATAATTAAGAAGGGTCGGCGTCAATCCTTTTTGTTGATCGATACTTCCATTCCATGTAACAATCAGCAGTGCAGCCTTTTGAGCAATCTATCAACTTTTACCATTTAAAGCAACAGAAAAAGTGGATGAGGTTGCTCAATATAGACATAATCATGTTAACATCTCAACGGCGGAGGTTCTTATCAACACAGATAAATTAGACAGCCAGCTGTCTCCACATACCTCATGTGACATACTCCTACGTTAGATCATGTAGTATATTGTTATGTTAGATAAGGCCGGGCATAGACGCGGTCGGTCGGTCCAAGAAGGTACTAGTACCATATACAGTATATTAGACTTAGTTTCTTCTTCTCGGTATCACGGTCGACTGGACCAATGTCCAAAGCCAAGATGGTTTCATGAGCAGCAGCCAGCAGGCGCTGCTGCTGCAGCAAATGAATTATTGGTGAGGATGCTGCCATCACGCCGGGTCCGCACTCCGCAGGTCGCTCGCCAAGAGGAGGAGACGTCAAAACCACATTGTGCCATAGAATAGAGACCGGCCGAGAATCGACCTGGGCGGACGCACCGCCGCTCTCTCCCGGAGTTGCACTGTTGCGGAAGGCGACGCGGTGCCGGTGAGCGAACGAAATAATAATAGAAAGAGAGTGTTTTGACATTTTTAAAACATGAACATATGAATAAGTAGTTAGTTAATCATTTTAAAACGGGCATATAAACAACTAACTAGTTATCTATAACTAGCATGTACGTACTCAAGCCTATAGCGTCATGATGCGATCGATGTGACATTAAATAACGCCAATCATGATTCATACATGAGGCAGGTCAAGGAAGTTTGGATGCGAGGCATAATGTTTAGATCTTTTTATTTCTTGGTGAAACAGTTTTCATGAATATATTGGTGGAAACATATTAAACAATACCGAGAGATAGTAAGTTGAAGAGGGGGGGAAACACCACCTATCTACAGCTCAAGCTGAATAAAGCGTGGTTGAATAAAGTGGGTGGGATTTTGCACATCAAAGCTGGACGTTTTTCTTTCGCTAAAGGGAAATTATGGGCTCCAGAAGGTGGTGCTTTGCTTGCACGATCTGCTACGTTGGAGTTTAACCTTTTGAGGTTCACGAGGTCGACACTTGTGTACGACGAAAATCAAGCGTATACTACCGTTAATAGAATTCTAAATATACTCCCACCTTGTATAAATGCAATTAAATCTTCCAAATAAAGGAAAAAAATATGATGTGATGAGATAATTAATAGGAGAGAGCAGAGTTTGATGACTCCATGAATAGACCATGTTAGCCAAGCGTACCTAAGCGGAAACATAATTTACTGCCTACAACTAATTAATAGGGTTGATCAAAATTGACGACCTCCAGCGAAGAGCGCCTTTGCCTTTCCAACTGCTCAATTGTTTCTCTAAGCACTCAAGGACATGTTCTCACTCCGTATTAGTGAGAGGACGATAATGAATGAGAATTCTCAAATATTTAATCGGGAATTGACCTTGTGCGCAACCAATTAGGTCAGCATATTGTGTATCCGCCTCTTTGACTTCTCCAAAACAGAAGAACTCACTTTTATGAGAGTTAATCTTGAGACCTGACATTTGCTCAAAATCTGAAAGCAAGAGTTTCGAATTCCTAGCCTTATCATGGTCATCTTCCATAAAAAGATGCATAACATTGTCTTTCAGCTTTTGAGGCTAGGATATCATTCTCCTATGCTTTCACATAGGTACGTGAGGATATCATTCTCATCTATCGTAACTTATGAGACATCATGCGTTTGGGTCTCGTCGACTGTGAAGTGCCCTCCATCTGAAATCCCGGATAGAGACTTATAGTTTCAACTCTGCCTGATCCTCGATCCATTCCACATCCAGGTTAAGAATATACTTATTCCTATGCCGCCCATTGGCCATATGAAAACATCATGTATTGTTATTTCACTAAAGAAATGAATAGGGTTTGGATCTTTGGTACCATTTGACTTCCTCTTCTCGCAATAGACGTGCAATCTGCTCATTGGATTAATTTTTTATATTAATCTCTTGATGAGACAAAATGCATGTCTCAATAGACGTGCACTCGCATATTGTTATCGAGGTCATCAATAATAGTGGTAAGGTGTTGCTTCTTTTGACATACCACTAGTGTGTTTCTCCCATCCAGATAGGAATTGCCTAGTGGTCGCGATTTTAAAATTCCATCTCTGAATAAGAGTTCAACAATGGTGGGCCTCTCCCATACATTCTTAATTAAGTCTGCAAAATCATTCCGTTGTAACCATCTCAATTCAAATTTGAATGAGCGGCGAGTAGCAGGGAGCTAGTAGAGTTAGAATCAGGAATGATAGATGGGCACATGGTCATAAATTGTCTCAATACGCTTTAGGGCGCGCACACACACATTCACGAGAGGAAACTTCAATTTTCATTCTACCCGATCGAGTTTCTCGTATGTCGGCACCAAACTATTATTAGCCCAAGTGTACCGCCGCCCTGAGATAATGCCTTCCCAAAGATTCAAACTGCCAATCACAACGGTTAATAAGAAAGGCTAGTGAGTGTCAAAGCAATCGTCACCACATCGTCAGTCTAACATACGTTGCGCATAGAACATGGAAGAGCAAACATGCATATGATTGCTTTTCCAGTTAGCCAATCGAAACTTGAAAACAATAGGAATGGTCAATGGTTGCCTGGGGGAGTCCATGTGGGGTTCTCAATAGAGAGATATTAGACCATGTCTATAATAAGGCTACTGGCGAGACCTGTAAGTAAGATCACACCCACTAACAAGAAAAATAAGGACAATCACTTAGCACATTCCTTCTACTTAGAAGCAAGCAAGATCATCGCTTACCTGTCAAAAAATAACGAGACCATCGCGTACACTCTATCCCTTCTTCTCCGTAGAAAGCAAGAAACACTATAGTGTACAGTGTACAATCGTCTGCGTGTATTTGTCGCTCAAATTGATGTATTTAGTATGTAGTACTACAAGAAAAGACGATGTGATCAGAACAGGTTCTCGTACTCAACTAATTGTCCCATCAGGAGGGAGGGGTTGACCCGATTGACACAGAAATGGGTAGTGGAATAATGCCTGCGGTGCAGAATATCACGAGGGCGGGAATAATGCTATTCCCAAGCCCAACTGAAGGAGAAGACCTTACCGTAGGTAGGCTTTTGACTTTTGAGCCCTGCACTGCAGCGCACATGTACCCTGCCGCGCCTTCTGGAAGGACGGAAGCCGAGCAACCATACGTTGTAGATGTACGTCTGCAAACAAGCTACCTAGAGACGAGCCCATCCCATCCCACCACCTCGACATCCTCTTCTTCTCCCCCCGCTCTCTCTCTCTCTCTCTCTCTCTCTCTCTCTCTCTCTCTCTCTGCGAGGGCCACCATGAACGGCAAGGGCGGAGACGGCGGAGGAGGGCACGAGAGCGGCGGGAGCGACGACGACATGGACATGCGGAAGCCACTGCTGGTGAACACGGGAAGCTGGTACAAGATGGGGTCCAGCCTCACGGCGTCCTCCTCCATGGCCATGATGCGCGAGTCCCACGTCTCCGCACTCCTCTGCACGCTCGTCGTGGCGCTCGGCCCCATCCAGTTCGGCTTCACCGGCGGCTTCTCCTCGCCGACGCAGGACGCCATCACCCGCGACCTCAGCCTCTCCATCTCCGAGGTCACCATCCTTCCATCGCCCGCCGTCTTTTTTTACTGTTGTTGCCGGCCTCGCTGGCCTGGCAATGCCCGGAATCCTCGTGACTGACCGACGACGCTGGCTACTTGCAGTTCTCGGTGTTCGGCTCGCTCTCCAACATCGGCGCCATGGTGGGCGCCATCGCCAGCGGCCAGATGGTGGAGCACGTTGGCCACAAAGGGGTGAGATTTTTTCCTTCCTTAGCCTGTCCGTCTTTTTCTACGCTATACGCACGTACTCCCTCCATTTGATAAAACTTGTCCCAAAGCTTGTCCCTTAAATGGATATATCTAGCACTAAGCTTTTTTGGACGAAGAAAATAGTATTTCAATGTGAAATCCACCCGTCTGCCTCAAAGTCAAAGTTAAGAACAACCCTAGCAGAGTCGCCTCGCCGTATATGCATGCCTCGGCCTTTCATAATAACTCCCAACATGAAGCTTTGAGGGGTGCAAAAAATGCATCCAATAGAGTCATCATCGCCCCCTCAAGGCCTCAACATGTATTACCATGCACAAAAAACAGTCGTCATCGCCTTCTCGCAAATACGTCTTGAAGTACGATCCAAAAAGAGGTGTCCAACCTTCCTATTTAGAGCACGCTACACAGATATTTCCGCCTGGCCTTCTTGCACTCCATATATCTTTTTCTACGCAGCTATTATTGCTGGTTGCAAGCAGCATTTCATTGCGAGATCGACCGGTTTGCGACTTGTCCCCTCACAATTAAAGGGTCAGTGTCATTCCCTTTTGTTGATAGACACTCCCATCCCAAATAGCAATGCACTCTTGCGTGCAATCCATCTATTTTTTACCATTTAGAGCAGCAGCAAAAAGAACAAAATGTATGAGATGTATCAGTCATCAACACAAATAAATTAATCATCAACACAAATAAATTATGTGGAGGTCGACCAGTGTCCAAGACGGTCTCTCACGAGCTGCACCAGAAACAACAGTGTGGCATGCATGCATGCACGCGGCCCACACGTACTGCTGCATGCATGTTACCACTGGGCTAGACAATTAATCCTGCACTTACTGTGCCTGGTAGATACTCCCTCCGTAAACTAATATAAGAGCGTTTAGATCACTAATCTAAACGCTCTTATATTAGTTTACAGAGGGAGTAGGTTGCAGGACAGCGCCAATGAATTATTTCTCCAAAAAAGTTGAATTATTGCTGGAGGAGGGTGCCAATCACTGAGGATCCGCAGTGTACGGTGGAACAGAGATGGGCGACTTGGCCGGCCACCGCTGCCGGAGTTGCACTGTTGCCGAAGGCGACGCCGTGAGGGAAGGAAATAATGCATTTTAAAATGAAAATACATACAAACAACCATAGTTGCTTATATCTAGTACAGCTTTTAGCATTTTTAATGAACATAGTACAAGCAACTAGTAGTTGCTTATATATATCTTGATGAGCATGTACGTACGGAGGCTATATCGTGTCATGATGTGACACTTCAATAGCATCGATGATGAGGTACGTAGGCCGAGGAAGAGAGCACAAAGATTAGGTGCGAGCAATAATGTTCAGATTTAATTCTTGGCCAAGCATTTCTCATGAAATGATTGGTGGAGACATAAACAATAAGTGATGCCAAGTTGAAGAGAGAGAAAAAACTTGAAAATGGAGAAAGGACTTTTGTTCTCAGAAATGCTAGAAGTCCGACGTTAGATTTTTAGACGATCAGATTTGCCATGCGAAAACAGATAAAATTGTCATGCTTGTGTGTGCGACTTCCATGTTCTTATAGTAAAAATTGCCATGTAGCGTAAAAGATCAACCAAAAAGTTATCATACTGCAGCGATTAATTGCCATATGTTCGATCGGGATACGACGTACCCGATAATAGCCTTTCGTCAGATTTATATTGAAGTCCTTTGTTCTCGATGCTATCCCTGTCCCTAAGATCCTACCCACAAGCCAACTTGGTAAGTCTCATCGTGCAAGTGGGAGGAATTTCGCACATCAAACGTTGGCCACTTTTCCTTTGGCTAAAGCGAGATTATGGGCTCCAGAAGGTGGTGCTTTGCTTCCACGATCCGCTACATTGGAGTTTCACCTGTTGAGGTTCATGGGGTTAACACTTGTATATGCTAAAAATCATGTGTAAGTTACCACTAAATAAAATTAAGAATCTAGTCAATGATAAGGGTGGCATAGATGGGTCTACCAAAATTAATATAGCATACATACAAAACAAAATTAGCATGCCATCTACAACTAGTTTAAGCCTAGTTTAAAAATAACTAGACAACAACCATATCGCATACAATCATTTTTGCAAAGAAGGAAAAAAATAACCATATCCCATACAAAATAGTCGGTCGCAAGGTGGAATTTCTTATGACGGGGTAGGTGATGAAGAGATGGTGTGGTCAAGGAAGCAGTGGATGAAGATGAAGCAATAGTGGTGGAGGGCTCTATCCCTTCTTCTTCTATCAATATATGATATGCACGCTCGTGCATATATTCTAGAAAAAGATGGAGCAGTAGTGCCGAGCATTTCTCAAAAACATTATGACTTGGCCGCCCGAACCATAAATACCGGCGAACCAGAAATTGAATCATTTGTCATGCTTTACTTTCCCATTTGATTGATCGTCCAAAAAGGCTTCACATTTGATAATTTGCCCCTTTCAAAATGACTGGGGTTCGGATCCACCCTTCACTGACACATTCCTGGGCCAAAGGCTCCGAAGTATCCCAGGACGAGGACGACGTGGTCGCCGCTGCCGAGGCAGTGCGGGACAGGATTGCTCCTCCTGACAGCAGCCAGCCACAGCCGCTCCACCGTGCCGGAGCTTGCTGCGGTGACGGAGGGGCGTGATTTCCGTTCAGCAGGATGCCCTCGTCCGGGATTCATCCGGTGTCCCTCCCAGGCGCTGGCGCTGGTGCGCACGCGAGGTGTTCGTGAGAATGCCTGACGGCTATTTGGTCTGGGCCATCGTCGCCCCTCGCGTCAGAAAGAACACCACACCACATACCGTTCAGCGAGCAATCAGTGCTTCTTGCAAAAAAAAAAAAAAAGATTATGGTAGACCGGTGGTTTTTCGCCGAAGAAAAAAGGAAGTTCTTTTGTGCCAAGTCGATCCCAGTCGCGGCGGTTTATTGCTAATTTCTCTTGTTGTTGTGCCAAACTTCAGTATGTTGGTCGTATCTTTGCAATGATTCAGTACCTAACCGAACCAACAATCTTCTGTTGAGCTCTAACAAGCTGTGAATTGGTTTTCCAGGCGTTGATGATCGCTGCCATTCCTAACATCCTCGGCTGGCTCGCCATCTCCTTGGCAAAAGTATGACGATACCTTTTTCCTGACCTTAAGTTTCACCGCTTGCTGCTTCTGAACTTGACACTTGTTGGTGTTCGCTTTACAGGACACTACGTTTCTGTATACGGGGCGATTGCTTGAAGGATTTGGTGTTGGTATCATATCCTACACGGTTCGTTTAACAACACTCTCTACCTGCTTATTCTTTGCATACAAGATCTATGCACACAGGTGTATCTGCTTAATAAGTTCAGAAAAAAAAATCAACATGATGTCACTAATGTGGGAAAAAGTTGACCATCCCGCTGTGAAGCTTATTTGTTGTCAAAAGAATCTTGGACTAGTTAAAATACTTAGTCTTGGTCTGTGAATTGTGTGATAATAGGTGCCCGTATACATAGCAGAGATTTCTCCTCGGAACAAGAGGGGCGCTCTAGGTTGCGTGAACCCGGTAGGCCTATCCTCCTAAGCATCTTGTCTTCTTGTCAAGCAAACACGTATTAGCTTGTTTATGCTGGACTCATCATGCAATTGTTCATTTCGCAGTTGTCTGTAACTCTTGGGATGGTGTTGGCCTATGTGCTCGGCATGCTTGTTCCTTGGAGGATGCTTGCGGTGATAGGTAACATGATGAAGTGCCGACGCGTTACTGAACTTTTTTATTTTCACCATCAGTTTTCACTTAACCTCTGATATTTAAGTTCACAAGATCAGTAACAGTAAATGCCATGTTGACAAATGTATGACTATAACCTGGGATATCCTTTGGCTAATATTTCCGTTCAAGCTTTTGAAGGAAAAGTTACCGTGTCAGCAATCTCCGCTGATTTCGCTAGTACTTTGGGCTTAAGCGAATGTGTATGCATCTGGTTTCTGAACCTCTGACTATTTCTGATTCAAATCACTGGGCTGTCATTCTTCTAGGAACCTTGCCATGCACAATATTGATACCTGGCCTACTCTTCATTCCAGAATCTCCAAGATGGCTGGTCTGTATGAGCAAATGTATACAAAGTGCTGCATCATTCTGAATTTTTTATTAACCACTGTTGTGCATCAATCTCTAGGCAAAGATGAACAAGATGGATGATTTCGAAGCCTCCCTACAAGTTTTGAGAGGATCTGAGACTGACATCACCTCAGAAGTGAATGATATAAAGGCAAGCACCTGCCTTTTTTTTTCCTTCTAGACTAACTAACTACAAATCTTTCTATCTGATGTACTTTCAGCGTAGTCACCAATGTTTGCTTTAACATTATGCAGACAGCAGTAGCATCAGCAAACAAAATGACGGCGATTCGTTTCCAAGAGTTAAACCAAAAGAAATTCCGCATGCCCTTGACAGTAACTTCCTTGACTTGCTGGTTTATTTCATACCAAAATTCGCAATTGCATTCAGTAATCGTGATTGTGGTGCAACTTGGCAGCTTGGAATTGGCCTGCTTGTACTACAACAGCTAAGTGGGATCAACGCCATACTGTTTTATGCAGGCAGCATCTTCAAAGCTGCAGGCAAGCTGTACAATTTGGTCATTAAATTTCCTTCAGTGCAATACTATAGTGTTATGTTATAGTCGATTTCAGCTTCTATATTTAACATGAAAAGCTCTTCAGGTGTTACAAACAGCAACTTGGCCGCATGTGGAGTTGGAGTTATTGGGGTGTGTAACTTGATATATATCTTTTCTTGTCTCTTAGTAGTTCACATTAAGGTGCTGACAGCATTTATCATCAGCTTCTTGCCACTGGAGCTACAACCTGGTTGCTAGACAGAGCTGGCCGGCGGATCCTACTTATTGTAACTTTCCTCCTCTCTTTGAAACCAGTCTGTTACTGGAGTTGTCTGTAACTATAATTTACCTCTCGCTTCAACTTCCAGATCTCTTCTGCCGGAACGACCCTAAGCCTTCTTGCAATTGCCGTCATATTTTTTCTCAAGGTATGTTCAGGTTTCTTTAGTATAGGGTACCGGTATAAATAAAATACAGAATACATACACCACACCCTTATAATAGTCTATTACGTTGATCGGGGATTTTTGTTACTCGTGATATTATCACAGAGCCTCTTCTGCTGAATATTTTTCTTATATTACCATGATTTATTTGTTCCAGGACAACGTTTCACAAGATTCTGACATGTATTACATATTAAGCATGGTCTCCTTGTTTGCTATTGTGGTATGTCCATCCGCCAACTAGATTGTTTAGTCTGAAAAATTACATCGCAAATCCACGAGCTATGCCCGAGATACTAACCTGACACTTGTTCAGGCTTATGTGATCACCTTCTCCTTCGGTATGGGCGCCATTCCATGGGTCATAATGTCTGAGGTAATATAGTGAATCTGCACACTGCGTATAGAACCATATCTCATAATTAATGTGGTTTAGGCATGTCACTGGAGCATTCACATAACCATACATCTGTACATTTTATGTGTTTGTAGATCCTGCCGGTTAGCATCAAGAGCCTCGCGGGAAGCTTCGCGACGCTCGCCAACTGGCTGACCTCCTTCGGGATAACAATGACAGCAAACTTGCTGCTCAGCTGGAGTGCTGGAGGTTCACGCTCTTCCCTCTTCCCTCAAGTAGAATTATGGACCCACGGCACGGACCTGACGGAGATCATTTATGTTTGTTTACGATCTCGACAGGTACCTTTGCGTGCTACACGCTCGTGAGCGCGTTCACCCTCGTGTTCATCATCCTCTGGGTGCCGGAGACGAAGGGAAGAACTCTAGAGGAGATACAGTGGTCGTTCCGGTGAGCTCGGTCCGAAGTTTTCACGGTATATATGTCGGAATTATTCTTCAAGCCGGGCATCGTCTTCTTTTTACTAGTCCGATTGCTCGATGAAGGCCAATCATACAAAAGAAAAGGAAAACTGTGTCGTCTGTATTCCTGTACAGCCATTGTTTCAGACGACTTTGTAAAGGGGGCATGTAATTATTATGCTCTGTTCTCTTCTCTGGGCTCCGTGCAGGTGCAGCTAGTGGTCAGCTCCCACTGTGATACCCCCCGCAAAAAAAAAAAACGTTGAGATTGTCCTGCTCTGTTCCAAACTTTTACTGCTAGTTCAAAGTGTTCATGTGAACGTGGTGAATATTTGTGCCATTGTGACATACACCTTATCTGAAAAGGAAAAATTGCCCTGATATCCTCTGCATGATTTTTTCTCCGGCTTGTGTTTAAAACTTATTTGTTATTCCGCGTCCTTTTGATTTGTCGAAGTTGCAAACCAAATTCCGTATGGACGCTGTATGGACATATGGACGCCGAGTGCGCGTACGTCTCGGCGACCGGCTGCACCAACTGCAGTGGCATGCGACCGGCGTCGAGCAGCAGCCCACCGTAAGCCGGTCACCGGCCCCCGTCCCCCGTGGTTGCGAGCACAGGCTACATTCTGGAGGAGGAAGAGAAGGCTCTGCTCGAGGAGGAAGGGGCAGCGGGCCGTGGCGGCGGGCATCTCAAGAAGTGCTCGCTAGCGAAGAGAGAAGGGATCGAAATGCACAGTGCAAATCTCAAAGAAAGGAATAGAACACCGATGGATGTTTTTCTAGGAAACCAATGGATGATTAGTTACATAGCAGCATACGGAGCCAAAGGGGTACTCTGGTCAGAGCGACCTCGGAGCAAAAACAAGGTGAGAGGGGAATATATTCGGAATAAAAAAAATAGTTTTGCTAAAGCACATCTAGATGTGCCATAAGTATTGCACAGCTAAGTTCTATGTCATCGATCTTACGTTGAGATCCGTGTGGATATTTTCTTTTTCTTTTTTCTTTTCCGCTTTATGTTTGATTCACTCATTTAGATGTGCAATAACTAGAGCACATCTAGATGTGCCCTAGACACACCCTAAAAAAAGGAAACTCTAAACCCTTCTCTCCCTCCCCCTTCGCTTCACCGCCTCTTCCCCGTGGAGGCGAGTTGCGACATGCCGCGACGAGGTGAGTTCCTCCCTCTCCGCCTCCAGACATCTCTTACCGGGGCAATTTGATTTTTGCCACTTGTTATTTCATATTTTGACAATTTGCCACTACTTACATTGAAGTAGTTGATCTTTCCGCACTTTTTACTTTGCACTTTGATTTTTTGCCCCTGTTAGGTGGGGCCCACATGAAATTCCTAAGTTGCCCTTTGCACCCGATTGGTAGGACAAACTAGGAGCAACTACAATAGAATCTGACCTTGTGGTACAATATAGAATGGATGGTTAAATTAGAGTGGAGGGATCCCAAGCCACTTAATGTACTTTTCACAAAAAAAACTCCCTGCTCCTAGTTTTTTTTAGAATCTCGCAAAGCTTTATTACTGATTCAGAATGTTCATCGGTACAAAGACAAGATCGCCGGGCTGGCCTAGCCAGGTGTGACGGCCAAACCCTAAAGATAAAGCATACTTTGCGAGATTATGGGCCTCCGTATTGGAGGTCCTATACTCATGACTAAACGAACATGAAATAAAGGTAGTTGCTCTAGCCTTGATCTCTTGAACAATGGCACCAAAGTTTGCTGAGCTTCCTTCTCTGACCACATCAATCACCACCTTACAATCCGAGGCCACCAATATTTGGTTGAGGTAGAGATCTTCTGAAAGTGCCAATGCCTCCCGTACAGCTAGTGCTTCTAGCACCTGGGGGTCACGGAGTCCCCTGAAAACGAGGGCCGAAGCTCCCATGAACAAACCCCTTTCATCCCTGCAAACCACTCCAACTGCGCCAAAGATGCCCGAGCGGGACACATCAGCGTCCACATTAAACTTGAAGTGGTCCGTGGGTGGCGGCACCCACGTCCTCTATCGCGGTATCGCTATCAGCTGTGATTTCTCCTTCTTCTTCAAGAATTCTATGTCTGACAAGTAGGATTTGATGAAGTTGTCAGTGGCAAATGGGGTCTGGAAGATGTCTTCATGTATGGCTTTCCGTCGTGCACTCCAGATAGCCCACAAGGTGATGATCATCAGCGTAAATTGCTCCATTGGAAGTGACTCGCTCATAGCAAAAAGCCATAGCCTTGCATCTGGTTCCGATGTTGCCAACATGTGGTCGACCAACTCGGCCTCTGACAATGCCCACATGCACCGAGACGCATTACAATCCAGCAAGGAATGACGCCAGCTGTCCTGCCCTCCACAGAGTGGGCAAACACTCGAAGTAGCCATGTGACGATGGCGTAGAACATCGCCCGTGGGGAGCGAGTGCTGCGCCATTCGCCAAGTCGCAGCTTCGGTGGCACTGTCATCTTCCAAAGCGAGTTCCATCCCCTCCTCTCAGCTTCGGAGTTAGAAGGATCCTCCCTGTCCTCCAGCCATGCCTCACGCCCGATCTTGATTCTGACAATCATTTTATAAGCTGACCGTACAGAGAAGCTTCCCTTTGGATCATCATTCCATGCCCAAAAATCTTCCACCTGCCACGTACATAACGAGATCTATAAAATAGCCTCCGCGTCAAGAGGTATGAAAACCTGTCTAACCAGGTCCTCCCGCCACTCAGCCTTGGTGTGATCGATCAACTCTGAGACCAGCTGCGGTGGTTCATCAATTAAAGATGTAATCGGCCTCATTAGTCTGTTCCATGGAATCCAATTGTGTTTCCATATGTGCGTGGACGTACCGTCTCCAACTCGTCTGATCGCTCCTTGGGTGATAATATCCCTCCCATCCAGTATAGAATGCCAAATCTGAGAAGGATGTGGGCCTAGTTGAGCTTCTAGAACAGAGCATTGTGGAAAATATGCTGCTTTAAGAATTTGTGCACTAAGAGAGGAGGGATCATTCAGTAATCTCCATACTTGCCGAGACAAAAGTGCCAAGTTGAAGATCTCTATGCCCCGAAAACCAAGTCCTCCCAAACTTTTCAGTCGAGTCACCAAATCCCAAGATACCCAACATGGTTTCCTCTTGCCTCTCTTACCCCCCCACCAAAACTGACGGATAAGTGAAGTAATACTTTCACAAAGGCCTCGAGGTAGTCTGAAGCATGACATCGAAAAACTGGTATAGCTTGAGCCACAGATTTTATTAGAACCTCCTTTCCGGCAACAGATAAAAGTTTCTCCATCCATCCCTTTATCCTTTCCCACACTCTGTCTCGTAAATATTTGAAACTGCCATTTTTGACTGTCCCACATCAGTCGGCAGACCCAAATACTTTTCACTCAGAGATTCATTCTGCACATTTAGTATATTCTTTATCTCCACTCTAAGGGTCTCTGGGCACCCCTTACTGAAGAAGATGGACGATTTATCATAGTTTACCCTTTTACCTGAAGCCAAGCAGTATGCATCAAGTAGGTTTGATACCTCATTTGCCCCCTGGACACTAGACTTGAAAAGCAGTAGGCTGTCATTTGCAAACAAAAGGTGATTCACTGCCGGAGCCGTGGGTGCCACCTTTATGACACCGAGCACTAATGACTGAGAACTGTGTTTTAAAATGCATGAAAGGCCCTCCGCTGCAATCAATAATAAGTAAGGGGAAATAGGATCACCCTGCCTGATACCTCTGGATGGTGAGAAGCTCTCCAATTTCTCTCCATTAAACAAAACCGAGAACGAAACAGAAGTAATCATGCTCATCACTGTATGGATCCATTCTGGATCAAACCCAAGCTTACCCATAATTGCCTTTAAGTAAGGCCATTCTAATCTGTCATACGCCTTCATCATGTCAAGCTTGAGTGCACAAAAACTGTTTGTCTTGGATCTGTTTCTCTTCATAAAGTGCAAACATTCATAAGCACATATGATGTTATCCGTGATTAACCTCCCTTGGACAAAGGTTGGTTGCTCCTTTGAGATAATATCTGGCAATATCAACTTTAATCTATTCGCTACCACTTTAGAAGCAATTTTATAAATCACATTGCACAGGCTAATAGGCCTAAACTGGGTAAGAAGTGCGGGGTTTTGTACCTTGGGTATCAACACAAGGACCGTATCATTAATACTGGCTGCACTCTCCTCTCCACGGACAATCCGAAGCACCACATCAGTGATTTCGTCCCCACAAATATCCCAGTGACGCGAATAGAAGTGTGCGGGGAAACCATCTGGGCCTGAGGCCTTCATGGGAAATATCTGAAATAGGGCCTGCTTCACCTCCTCATTTGTGTAAGGGGCGCAAAGTGAAGCATTCATCTATGGTGTTACTTTACGAGGCACATGCTGTAGCACGTCATCCGTCCCCTGCACTCCTTCCGTCGTGTACAAAGTTCTATAGAAATCTGTCACGAGTTGTTCCATCTCAGCCTTGTTGTCTACACGTATGCCCAGCGCATTATATAGAGCTCGGATCATGTTCTTCTTCCTCCTCATGTTTGCTCTCATGTGGAAAAAATTTGTGTTTCGATCACCCGCAGCTAGCCACTGTATTCTGGATCTCTATCTCCACATAATCTCCTCCCTATGATAAAGCTCAACCAGTCGTTCATTCAGCTTCAGCTCAAGATGATTTGGAGAAGTCCTTGATGGAACACTTCAGATCCTTTCTAGTTCTGCTTTTGCCTTCTTGATTTCCTTTCTAACACTCCCAAAGTTTTCGTCATTCCATGTCGTGAGGTTCTTTGACAGCAACTCTAGTTTTCTGTGAATTGCTTCGACTCCTTGGCTGCCTTGATGTTCGTTCCATCCTGAACTAATGGTGTCACGCCGGGATTCATGTGACTCCCAAATCACCTCGTACGGAAAGCTCGGTTTGGGCCGTGGCAAAAACCACTAGTAGAAAACATGGCTTTGGTTCGGGCCTGGCCAGCCCATTAGTCTTGGTTCTTCACGAACCGGGACCCGTGGGGGGCATTAGTCCCGGTTCATGAGCCCAGGGGGGCGGCCGGGGCCTCGTGGGCATTGGTCCCGGTTCGTATGGATCCATTTGTTTCGGTTCTAGGCAGGAACCGGGCCAATGGGCTGCGCTCCTGGCCCACAGCCATTGGTACCAGTTCGTGCCTAGAACCGGTACAAAAGGGGGGCTTTAGTCCCGGTTCCTGTCACGAACCGGGACAAATAAGTTGCTTATATATACCCGTCGCCGCGGCAGAGCACTCCACAATGCTCTGTTTTTTCTAGCCGGCGAGGGGAGGGCATTTGGGTGCTCTAGCTCACCTCCTATGCACATGAGGTGTTCGATGAAATGCCCGAGCCACACTAGTTAAGCTTTCTCCTCTCGAAGCTCGACCTCGAAGCTCCATTTTTCCCGAGATTTGTCTAGATTTAGCGGTCCGTCACGCCTCATCCCCGTTTTCACCGCCGTCGATCACCTGCGCCGATCTCGTCGCCGACACCACCATGGTGAGCCTCTTGTTCTTATCTTCTTTCTGTTTTTTTACTTTAGATAGGCACTTGTCTGATTTTCTTACTTTAGATAGATACTTGTCTGATTTTCTTACTTTTGACACACATAATTATATATAATGCACGCAGATGAACCGACAATGGATGTATGGTGACACACACACCTCCGAGTACATTAAGGGCGTGCATAATTTTCTCGAAGTGGCTGAGGCAAACAAGCAGAATAGTTTTATGTGTTGTCCATGCCCTATATGTGAAAATACAAAGTCTTACTCTAACCGGAAAATCCTTCACACCCACCTGCTTTATAAGGGTTTCATGCCACACTATAATGTTTGGACGAAGCACGGAGAAATAGGGGTTATGATGGAAGACAGCGAAGAAGAAGAGGACGATGACAACTATGTGCCCCCTGAATATGGTGATGCTGCAACGGGGGAAGCTGCTGAAGATCAAGAGGAACCAGACGATATGCCTAATGATGATGATCTCCGCCGGGTCATTGTCGATGCAAGGACGCAATGCGAAAGTCAAAAGGAGAAGCTGAAGTTCGACTGCATGTTAGAGGATCACAAAAAAGGTTTGTACCCCAATTGCGAAGATGGCAACACAAAGCTCGGTATCGTACTGGAATTGCTACAGTGGAAGGCAGAGAATGTTGTGCCTGACAAAGGATTTGAGAAGCTACTGAAAATATTAAAGAAGAAGCTTCCAAAGGATAACGAATTGCTCAACAGTACGTACGCAACAAAGAAGGTCGTATGCCCTCTAGGATTGGAGGTGCAGAAGATACATGCATGCCCTAATGACTGCATCCTCTACCGGGGTGCGTACGAGGATTTGAACGCATGCCCGGTATGCGGTGAATTGCGGTATAAGATCAGACGGGATGACCCTGGTGATGTTGACGGCGAGCCCCGCAGGAAGAGGGTTCCTGCAAAGGTGATGTGGTATGCTCCTATAATACCATGGTTGAAATGACTGTTCAGAAACAAAGAGCATGCCAAGTTGATGCGATGGCACAGTGAGGACCGTAAGAAAGACGAGAAGTTGAGAGCACCCGCTGACGGGTCGCAGTGGAGAAAACTCGAGAGAGAGTACTGGGTTGAGTTTGCACGTAACCCAAGGAACATATGGTTTGGTTTAAGCGCGGATGGCATTAATCCTTTCCGGAAGCAGAGCAGCAATCATAGCACCTGGCCCGTGACTCTATGTATGTATGACCTTCCTCCTTGGATGTGCATGAAGCGGAAGTTCATTATGATGCCAGTTCTCATCCAAGGCCCTAAGCAACCCGTCAACGACATTGATGTGTACCTAAGGCCATTAGTTGAAGAACTTTTACATCTGTGGAATGGAAACAGTGTACGTGCGTGGGATGAGCACAAACAGGAGGAATTTAATCTACACGCGTTGCTGTTTGTAACCATCAACGATTGGCCCGCTCTCAGTAACCTTTCAGGACAGACAAACAAGGGATACCACGCATGCACACACTGTTTAGCTGACACCGAAAGTATATACCTGGACAAATGCAGGAAGAATGTGTACCTGGGCCATCGTCGATTTCTTCCGACCAACCATCAACGTCGAAAGAAAGACAAACATTTCAAAGGCGAGGCAGATCACCGGAAGAAGCCCGCCATGCATATCGGTGATCACGTACCTGCTATGGTAAATGATTTACACGTAATCTTTGGAAAGGGTCCCGGCGGACTAGCTGCTCCGAATGATGCTGAGGGACGCGCACCCATGTGGAAGAAGAAATCTATATTTTGGGACCTACCCTACTGGAAAGACCTAGAGGCCCGCTCTTCGATCGACATGATGCACGTGATGAAGAACCTTTGCGTGAACCTGCTAGGCTTCTTAGGCGTGTATGGGAAGACAAAAGATACAGCTGAGGCATGGGAGGACCTGCAACGTTTGCACGAAAAAGACGGCATGCCTCCAAAGCAGTATGAAGGTCCTGCCATCTACGCTCTTACCAAAGAAGAGAAGGAAATCTTCTTTGAATGCCTGCTTAGTATGAAGGTCCTGACTGGCTTCTCGTTGAATATAAAGGGAATGATAAATATGCCAGAGAAAAAGTTGCAGAACCTAAAGTCTCATGACTGCCACGTGATTATGACGCAAGTGCTTCCGGTTGCATTGAGGGGGCTTCTACCGAAAAACATCCGATTAGCCATTATGAAGCTATGTGCAATCCTCAATGTAATCTCTCAGAAGGTGATCGATCTAGAAATCATACCAAGGCTAAGGAGTGATGTGGTGCAATGTCTTGTCAGTTTCGAGCTGGTGTTCCCACCATCCTTCTTCAATATCATGACACATGTCCTAGTTCATCTAGTTGACGAGATTGTTATTCTGGGCCCCGTATTTCTACACAATATGTACCCCTTTGAGAGGTTCATGGGAGTCCTAAAGAAATATGTCCGTAACCGCGCTAGGCCAGAAGGAAGCATCTCCATGGGCCATCAAACAGAGGCTGTCATTGGGTTTTGTGTTGACTTCATTCCTGGCCTTAAGAAGATAGGTCTCCCTAAATCGCGGTATGAGGGGAGACTGATTGGAAAGGCACGCTTGGAGGGGACTGAATAATATGCAGGGACGGATATTCTTGGTCTCAAGCACACTACACAGTTCTACAGAACTCTACCTTGGTGACCCCGTATGTCGATGAACACAAGAACATTCTGCGCTCCAAACACCCGGAGCAGTGCGACGACTGGATTACATGTGAACACATCAGGACTTTCAGCAGTTGGTTGGAAACACGTCTCAGAGGTGACAACACTGTTTGTGATGATCTGTACTCGTTGTCAAGGGGACCATCTTCGACCGTATTGACTTACAAAGGATACGAGATAAATGGGAATACATTTTGCACGATCGCCCAAGATCAAAAGAGCACCAACCAAAACAGCGGTGTCCGCTTTGATGCAGCAACCGAGAGGGGAAAGGACACATATTATGGTTACATAGTGGACATATGGGAACTTGACTATGGACATGATTTTAAGGTCCCTATGTTTAAGTGCCAATGGGTCAATCTGTCAGGAGGCGGGGTACAGGTAGACCCATAGTACGGAATGACAACAGTGGATCTGAACAATCTTGGGTACATTGACGAACCATTTGTCCTAGCCAATGATGTGGCACAGGTTATCTATGTGAAGGACATGTCTACCAAACCGAGAAAAAGAAAAGATAAGGAAGCGAATACATCATACGATGAGCCAAAGCGCCACATAGTTCTTTCAGGAAAAAGGGACATCGTGGGAGTGGAGGGCAAGACAGACATGTCCGAAGATTATGAAAAGTTTCATGAAATTCCTCCCTTCAAAGTCAAGGCTGACCCAAGCATCCTGATAAATAATGAAGATTATCCATGGTTACGGCGCAATAAGGAAAGGACACAAGCGAAGAAAAAGTGAAGACTTTCTCTCCACAACTATTATGATGATACCATGCTAACTTTCAACCTTTTCGTAGTTCATTTGAAATGCCTGTAGTAACAGACAAGTTTCCGTATGAAATCCTGATACTTCGAAAGAGATTGTCCGTTTTGTACAGGAAGTGCATCCAGTTTTTCCCGTAACCCTCTCAACTTTCTTGCACATGCTATGTGGATGAAATGATGATACCATGCCAACTTTCAACCTTTTCAGAGTTCATTTGAAATGCTTTTCAATTTCAGGGACTTCTAGCTCAAAATAATTAGTAAATGCATGAAAAATAATAAATGAAGTCATAAAGGGTTGAAAATTGAAGATGTGGCTTTGAATGGTGCATTTTGAACACACAAAAAGTCAGGAGTTCACATAAGTTTTAAAGAATGAAATCCCTTTGTAACAGACGAGTTTCCGTATGAAATCCTGATACTTCGAAAGAGATTGTCCGTTTTGTACATGAAATGCATCCAGTTTTTCACGTAACCGTCTCAACTTTCTTGCACATGCTATGTGGATGAAATGATGATACCATGCCAACTTTCAACCTTTTCAGAGTTCATTTGAAATGCTTTTCAATTTCAGGGTCTTATAGCTCAAAATAGTCAGTAAATGCATGAAAAATAACAAATGAAGTCAGAAAGGGTTAAAAATTGATGATGTGGCTTTGAATGGTGCATTTTGAACACACAAACAGTCAGGAGTTCACAGAATTTTCATAAAGAACTTTTTTGTTACAAACTTTAATAGCAAAACGAATTATCATAAAATAAATAAGTAATTATAAACAAAATAATATAAAATTTAATAAAATATATAAGTAGAAACAAAATAAAATAAACTTTAATAACATAAATAAAATTTATGAAACTAAAATTATCAAAGTATTTTCTGTTCAAAACATTATAAGCAACCTCTAGTATTATTGAAACTAAGGTTATATAAAATGGATGCAACTAAAATTATCAAAGTATTTTCTGTTCAAAATCATTAAAAGCAAAAAGAATTTTCATAAAGAACTTTTTTTGTTAGAAACTTTAATAGCAAAAAGAATTATCATAAAGTAAAATAAATAAGTTTTTTGTTGTAAGTAGAAACAAAACAAAATAAATAAAGCAAAAAACAGGAAAAAAATTAAAAATATGCCACCTACTTGGCCACCACGGCCTGAATACGACTAGAAACCCATCCATGGGCCAGGATTCAGGCCCGCAGAAGGCCCAGTAGGCCCATCAAGCATAGCAGTCATAATTAGGCCCGTAAGCCTGCAATGGAGAGGAGCTCGAGAGGGGTGCGGCAGTGGGGCTTATAAACCACTGCGCTCCCCTCTCAACTAGCGAGGTGGGACTAAACTCCCACCACCACGCTGATGTGCAAGGCCTTTGGTCCCGGTTGGTACCACGAACCGGTACCAATGCGCACCTTTAGTCTCGGTTGGTGCCACCAACCGGGACCAAAGGCCTCTGCTTCTCGCCCTTCTGAAAAGAAACCTTTGGTCCCGGTTGATGTCACCAACCGAGACTAAAGGGTGGCATTAGTCCCGGTTGGTGCCACGAACCGAGACCAATGCTTCGACTATATAAGAAACACTTGTGAAAATTTCTAGTTTTCATCGCCAGTTGCCCCCCGCCCGACGACGCCGTGAGCTCGACGCCGCCAGGCTGCCCCGCCGCCGTCGCCATTGCCCGTGCCCCCGAGCCCACGCCGACGCCGTCCGCGGCCCACATTGTCTCCCGTCGCCCTACGCCCCCCGCCGTCGTCGCCCTCTGCCGCCCCCGTCACTATCGTCGTCGCCCTCCGCCCCCCCCCCCCGCTGCCATCGCCGTCGCCCTCCGCCGCCCCCGCCGTCACCCTCGCCGGCCGCCCTCGATGTGAGCTGACGCCGCCACGGCTCTGTTCATTTTTTCATATAATTTGTATTATTTTTTTGTTCATTACATTTTTTCATATATATAATGTATATATGTATGTGGTAGCTATATGATCAATGGATGTGGCTATGTATGTATGAATATAATGTTCATAGCATTTTTTTTGTTTATATATGTTTTTTTCATATGTGTATTAATTTTTTATTTAGGTTGTTAGTAGATATCAATTTTAGGTTAGTGTAGAGGAAAAAGTAAAATAAGGAAAAGGAAGAAAAGATGAAGAAGGAAAGAAGGAAGAAGAAGAAGAAGAAAAAGAAGGAGAGGAAGAAGGAGAAGAAGAAGGATAAGAAGAGGAGAGGAAGAATAGGAAAAAAGAGGAGAAATAAATAAGAAGAGGAAAAAAGAAGAAGAAAAATGAGGAGAAGAAGAAAAAATAGAATATTTTCTATTTTTCCTTCTTCTCCTCTATTCCTTTCTTCTTCTCCTCTATTCCTTTCTTCTTCTCCTCTTTTTCTTCTTCTTTTTTTCTTCGATCTTCTCCTCTATTAATCCTTTCTTCTTCTCCGCTTTTTTTTTCTTATTCCAGACACCGCGGAGGTGGTTAATTAGTAGTTGAACTAGTTAAACTAGTTTATTTATAGTAAATGCTTAATTAGTAGTTGAACTAGTTGATTTAATAAAACTACTTTATTTATAGTAAGTGCTTAATTAGTAGTTGAACTAGTTGATTTAATAAAACTACTTTATTTTACTATATATATAGAAGTAGTTTATTTTTAATAAGTACTAATTTATTTTATTTATAGTAAGTGCTTAGTAGTTCAACTAGTTGATTTAATAAAACTACTTTATTTTACTATAGAAGTAGTTTATTTTTAGCAAGAAAATTAATAGAAATAGTTTGTTTTTTAGTTCAAGCAATTATTCCCGCATCGGCGTCGATGATGCCTATTCCGCATCCTCGTCATCGACTCGATGGAGGAGGACGGCTTGATCAGAGGGGCCATGTCCGGGACTGGGCTCCGCCGGGCTGGTATTGGGAGGTGCTACCTTCCGGGGGGCGTAGGTTGGTGAGGAGCCAACCCGTCGTTGACCCGATCCTTGTTTGGTGGCGGTCGCCTGGGCCAGTGACGGTGCTGAGGCTTCCGGACACCGCGGAGGTGGTACGTCACTGTGTCAGCGAGGAGGACGATCACGTCCGTCGCTACATGGTTGTGTTGGAGGGCCGATTCGACAATACCTGGCAGGTTCTTCAGAGATCTCACTGGAGCTATGATCCTGTGATGGTTCCTTCTCTTTGGGTGTCCACCGCCCGCGCCGATACCTGTCGGGCGCTACGATTCTAGCTGTATTAGCGATGCTATATGTATGATAGTATTCGAGGAGTATTAGTGATAATATTCGACGATGTACGGACGCAAGAGATGATGTAGTTTTGCTTATAATTGAATGCATGCTAATTTGAATACTACTTTATTTGACGATTTGGTTTTGCTTATTGAATGCTCAAATTGGAAATGTACTCCTACTTTGAATGCTAAAATTGGAGAGCACTATGCAAGGCGTATGCATTTGATTACTTGATAGCTTATAGGGTTTTTTGTTTTTACAGAAATCTAGGAGCCCCCTCCATCATCCGCGCCGTCGTCTCCGTCACCAACCCCCCTTCGATCTCGAGGTGAGACCAGCCAAATCTCCATGTCAGTATGAGTCCTATAATATGAGTCCTCGGGTTGACTTTAAGTCTATCGAGTCTCCACCATATACAGGGGTAGCTTCTCCTTCATTCCCGTGTTGAGAGTTTTCAAGAAAAGACTAGACAGACCGATATTCAATCCGTGATGAATAATAATGATCTAACTTAGGTTTTTTAGTACATATATTTAATTGTAGACGTTTAATATTTGAATTATGAACATATGAAATGTCGTACTCGGACGACGAAAGTATCCCGGGGGAGTGCGACTGGTGCCACGATGACCGAGGTCTGTGCGACAGGCCTCACCTGGACAAAGATCGGCGCTTCAACATTAAGCTGGAGGAGACCTTTGATGTTGAAACGGTACGCAATGACGACAAGTGTTATTTTTTTGTAATTAAGCACGACTTCAAATATTTCAACGTGTACTTTTCATCATTTACAATTTGACTAGCTTATCCCATGCCATGCAAGACGCTATGTCTTGGAGAGGATGGGTTTTGAAGACCATGAAAGTTTTGAAACAAAGAAAATTCACCTAAGGACCCATTATGGTGTGGATTTTGAAGTAAAGTTGTACAATTCTGAGAGCGTAACCCATATTGGTTGCAAAAAATGGGAAGCACTTTGCAACATGTATGGTTTTGGTGAGGGTATGCTTGTCACCATGGATCTTGGTGATCCTGAAATCGAGCAAGACAATATGGACATTTGGGTCCTTGTTGATATGCCTCCAATTCTACCGCTATGTGAGTTTCTCAAACATAGTTATTAGCTAATTTATATTGTTTATTTCAAAATAGTTGATAGCTTATTTTCATTCTTCAAAGAATGTGCAGAAGATGGTAGACAAAACCCACTACACCGATGGCTCCGAATTAACTTATCAGGAGAAAAATCATCTGGTCGGATTTTGTACTGATATTGAGAATTACAATATCTACAATCAAACTCCTCAACATTATGGTCAATACGTGCCACTAGTGCACGTGTTGAACTACGGTAACTACCATGGAGATGCCCTGGTAAGATTTTTTACTATTAAGACATCCGTGCATATTTTGCATACTTCTAAAACTAGTACATCATAGCTAACTATGAAGTTATTACTATGTTTTTCAACAGAGAATCCCGACGGATTGTGTGCCTCATTTGATATATCATAATGGCAGCCTTCGTGTTTTGAACACACATCCAGGTCATCCTACGAATCTCAACTGTCCATACTGGATTTCTCAAAGAAGTGGAGACATGCTAATCAAAGAATGGAAAAAATGTTGGAAATATGCCCTAGAGGCAATAATAAAATAGTTATTATTATATTTCCTTGTTCACGATAATTGTCTATTGTTCATGCTATAATTGTGTTATCCGGAAATCATAATACATGTGTGAATACATAGACCACAACATGTCCCTAGTGAGCCTCTAGTTGACTAGCTCGTTGATCAATAGATGGTTACGGTTTCCTGACCATGGACATTGGATGTCGTTGATAATGGGATCACATCATTAGGAGAATGATGTGATGGACAAGATCCAATCCTAAGCATAGCACAAGATCGTGTAGTTCGTCTGCTAAAGCTTTTCTAATGTCAAGTATCTTTTCCTTAGACCATGAGATTGTGCAACTCCCAGATACCGTAGGAATGCTTTGGGTGTGCCAAACGTCACAACGTAACTGGGTGGCTATAAAGGTACACTACGGGTATCTCCGAAAGTATTTGTTGGGTTGGCACGAATTGAGATTGGGATTTCTCACTCCGTATGACGGAGAGGTATCTCTGGGCCCACTCGGTAAGACATCATCGTAATGAGCTCAATGTGACTAAGGGGTTGGTCACGGGATGATGTGTTACGAAACGAGTAAAGAGACTTGCCGTAACGAGATTGAACAAGGTATCGGTATACCGACGATCGAATCTCGGGCAAGTACTATACCGGTAGACAAAGGGAATCGTATACGGGATTGATTGAATCCTTGACATGTGGTTCATCCGATGAGATCATCATGGAACATGTGGGAGCCAACATGGGTATCCAGATCCCGTTGTTGGTTATTGGCCGGAGAGATGTCTCGGCCATGTCTGCATAGTTCCCGAACCCGTAGGGTCTACACACTTAAGGTTCGATGATGCTAGGGTTATAGGGAATAGATGTACGTGGTTACCGAATGTTGTTCGGAGTCCCGGATGAGATCCCGGACGTCATGAGGAGTTTCGGAATGGTCCGGAGGTAAAGATTTATATATGTGAAGTCCCGCTTTGGACACCAGAAGTGTTCTGGGCGTTATTGGTAACGTACCGGGACCACCAGAAGGGTTCGAGGGTCCACCGGGAGGGGCCACCAGCCCCGGAGGCCTGCGTGGGCCAAGTGTGGGAAGGGACCAGCCCCTAGGTCGGCTGGTGCGCCTCCCACAAGAGGCCCAAGGCGCAGGGAAGGGGAGAAAGGGGAAACCCTAGGCTCAGATGGGCCTAAGGCCCACCTAGGGTGCGCCCCCCTCTCCCCCCCTCTGGCCGCCCCCCTAGATGCATCTAGGGCTGGCCGTCGCCCCTAGGGGGGAACCCTAGATAGGGGCGCAGCCCCTATCCTCCCCCTATATATAGTGGGGGTTTTGGGGCTGCCAGAGACATGACTCTCCCTCTATCTTGGCGCAGCCCTACCCCTCTCCCTCCTCGTCTCTCGCAGTGCTTGGCGAAGACCTGCTGGAGTGCCACGCTCCTACACCACCAACACACCGTCGTGCTATTGCTGTACAGAGTCTTCCCCAACCTCTCCCTCTCCCCTTGCTGGATCAAGGCATGGGAGACGTCACCGGGATGCACGTGTGTTGAACGCAGAGGCACCGTTGTTCGTGCTTAGATCGGATTCGACCGCGATGTGAATCGCTTTGTGTATGACTCCTTCATCCGTGTTCTTGTAATGCTTCCATTTCGCGATCTTCAAGGGTATGAAGATACACTCCCCTCTCTCTCATTGCTAGTCTCTCCATAGATTGATCTTGGTGATGCATAGAATTTTTTTTATTTCTGCAACGACCCCCAACAGTGGCATCATGAGCTAGGTCTATGCGTAGTTTCTATGCACGAGTAGAACAAAAGTTGTTGTTGGCGTCGATTTTGTCAATTTACTTGCGTTTACTAGTCTTATCTTGATTCGGCGGTATCGTGGGATGAAGCGGCCTGGACCGACCTTACACGTACTCTTACGTGAGACTGGTTCCACCGACTGACATGCACTAGTTGCATAAGGTGGCTAGCGGGTGTCTGTCTCTCCCACTTTACTCGGATCGGATTCGATGAAAAGGGTCCTTATGAATGGTAAATAGAAATTGGCATATCACGTTGTGGTTTTGGCGTAGGTAAGAAACGTTCTTGCTAGAAACCTATAGCAGCCACGTAAAAACTTGCAACAACAATTAGAGGACGTCTAACTTGTTCTTGCAGCATATGCCGTGTGATGTGATATGTCCAAAAGGATGTGATGAATGATATATGTGATGTATGAGATTGATCATGTTCTTGTAATAGGAATCACGACTTGCATGTCGATGAGTATGACAACCGGCAGGAGCCATAGGAGTTGTCTTAATTTATTTATGACCTGCGTGTCAACATAAACGTCATGTAATTACTTTACTTTATTGCTAACCGTTAGCCATAGTAGTAGAAGTAATTTTTGGCGAGACAACTTCATGAAGACACGATGATGGAGATCATGATGATGGAGGTCATGGTGTCATGTCGGTGACGATGATGATCATGGCGCCCCGAAGATGGGGATCAAAAGGAGCAAAATGATATTGGCCATATCATGTCACTATTTGATTGCATGAGATGTTTATCATGTTTTTACATCTTATTTGCTTAGAACGATGGTAGCTTAAATAAGATGATCCCTCACAATAATTTCAAGAAAGTGTTCCCCCTAATTGTGCACCGTTGCTAAGGTCCGTTGTTCCGAAGCACCACGTGATGATCGGGTGTGATAGGTTCTAACGCTCGCATACAACGGGTGTAAGCCAGATTTACACACGAAATACACTTAGGTTGACTTGACGAGCCTAGCATGTACAGACATGGCCTGGGAACACGGAAGACCGAAAGGTCGAACATGAGTCGTATAGAAGATACGATCAACATGAAGATGTTCACCGATGATGACTAGTCCGTCTCACGTGATGATCGGACACGATCTAGTTGACTCGGATCATGTATCACTTAGATGACTAGAGGGATGTCTATCTGAGTGGGAGTTCATTAAATAATTTGATTAGATGAACTTAATTATCATGAACATAGTCTCAAAGTCTTTGCAATATGTCTTATAGATCAAATGGCCCACGCTAATGTTGCCCTCAACTTCAATGCATTCCTAGAGAAAACCAAGCTGAAAGACGATGGTAGCAACTACACGGACTGGGTACGTAACCTGAGGATTATCCTCATAGCTGCCAAGAAAGCATATGTCCTTGAAGCACCGCTAGGTGAAGCACCTGTTTCCCAGCAACTCAAGACATTATGAACGCCTGGCAGTCGCTTAGTGATGATTACTCCCTGGTTCAGTGCGGCATGCTTTACAGCTTAGAACCGGGGCTCCAAAAGAGTTTTGAGCAGCACGGAGCATATGAGATGTTCCAAGAGCTGAAAATGGTTCTCCAAGCTCATGACCGGGCCGAGAGATATGAAGTCTCCGACAAGTTCTATAGTTGTAAGATGGAGGAGAATAGTTCTGTCAGCGAGCACATACTCAAAATGTCTGGGTTGCACAACCGCTTGTCTCAGCTGGGAGTTAATCTCTCGGATGACGCGGTGGTTGACAGAATCCTTCAGTCGCTCCCACGTAGCTACAAGAGCTTTGTGATGAACTTCAATATGCAGGGGATGGAAAAGACCATTCCTGGGGTATATTCAAAAAGGAACATCAAGTGTTGATGGTGAATAAAACCATGAAGTTCAAGAAAGGCAAGGGTAAAAAGAACTTCAAGAAGGACGGCAAGGGAGTTGCCACGCCCGATAGAAAGCTGCCGAGAAGAAGCCAAAGAATGGACCCAAGCCTGAGACTGAGTGCTTTTATTGCAAGGGAAACGGTCACTAGAAGCGGAACTGCCCCAAGTACTTAGCGGACAAGAAGGCCGACAATACCAAAGGTATATGTGATATACATGTTATTGATGTGTACCTAACCAGCGCTCGTAGTAGCTCCTGGGTATTTGATACTGGTGTGGTTGCTCATATCTGTAACTCAAAACAGGAGCTGCGGAATAAGCGGAGACCGGCGAAGGACGAGGTGATGATGCACGTCGGGAATGGTTCCAAGGTCGATGTGATCGCCGTTGGCACGCTGCCTCTACATTTACCTATGGGATTAGTTTTAAACCTCAATAATTGTTATTTAGTATCAGCTTTGAGCATGAACATTGTATATGGATCTCGTTTAATGCAAGATGGCTACTCATTTAAATCCGAGAATAATGGTTGTTCCATTTATATGAGAGATATGTTTTATGGTCATGCCCCGCAGGTCAATGGTTTATTCTTGTTTAATCTCGAACGTGATGTTACACATATTCATAGTGTGAATACCAAGAATTGTAAGGTTGATAATGATAGTCCCACATACTTGTGGCACTGCCGCCTTGGTCACATTGGTGTCAAACGCATGAAGAAACTCCATGCAAATGGACTTTTGGAGTCTCTTGATTATGAATCATTTGACACGTGTGAACCATGCCTCATGGGAAAAATGACCAAGACTCCGTTCTCCAGAACAATGGAGCGAGCAACCAACTTATTGGAAATCATACATACTAATGTGTGCGGTCCAATGAGCGTTGAGGCTCGCGGTGGCTGATGTCTACTACACAACCTTCTTCTTGTAGACGTTGTTGGGCCTCCAAGTGCAGAGGTTTGTAGAACAGTAGCAAATTTCCCTCAAGTGGATGACCTAAGGTTTATCAATCCGTAGGAGGCGTAGGATGAAGATGGTCTCTCTCAAGCAACCCTGCAACCAAATAACAAAGAGTCTCTTGTGTCCCCAACACACCCAATACAATGGTAAATTGTATAGGTGCACTAGTTCGGCAAAGAGATGGTGATACAAGTGGTATATGGATAGTAGATAATGGTTTTTGTAATATGAACATATAAAAATAGCAAGGTAACTAATGATAAAAGTGAGCGTAAACGGTAGTGCAATGCGTTGAAACAAGGCCTAGGGTTCATACTTTCACTAGTGCAAGTTCTCTCAACAATAATAACATAATTGGATCACATAACTATCCCTCAACATGCAACAAAGAGTCACTCCAAAGTCACTAATAGCGGAGAACAAACAAAGAGATTATGGTAGGGTACGAAACCACCTCAAAGTTATTCTTTCTGATCGATCCATTCAAGAGTTCGTAGTAAAATAACATGAAGCTATTCTTTCTGTTCAATCTATCCTAGAGTTCGTACTGGAATAACACCTTAAGACACAAATCAATCAAAACCCTAATGTCACCTAGATACTCCAATGTCACCTCAAGTATCCACAGGTATGATTATACGATATGCATCACACAATCTCAGATTCATCTATTCAAACCAACACAAAGTACTTCAAAGAGTGCCCCAAAGTTTCTACTGGAGAGTCAAGACGAAAACGTGTGCCAACCCCTATGCATAGGTTCATGGGCGGAACCCGCAAGTTGATCACCAAAACATACATCAAGTAGATCAATAGAATACCCATTGTCACCACGGGTATCCCACGCAAGACATACATCAAGTGTTCTCAAATCCTTAAAGACTCAATCCGATAAGATAACTTCAAAGGGAAAACTCAATCCATTACAAGAGAGTAGAGGGGAGAAACATCAAAAGATCCAACTATAATAGCAAAGCTCGCGATACATCAAGATCGTGCCACCTCAAGAACATGAGAGAGAAAGAGAGAGATCAAACACATAGCTACTGGTACATACCCTCAGCCCCGAGGGAGAACTACTCCCTCCTCGTCATGGAGAGCACCGAGATGATGAAGATAGCCACCAGACATGGATTGCCCCCTCCGGCAGGGTGCCGGAACGGGTCTAGATTGGTTTCCGGTGGCTACGGAGGCTTCTGGCGGCGAAACTCCCGATCTAATGTGCTCCCCGAAGTTTTTAGGGTATATGGGTATATATGGGAGGAAGAAGTACGTCGGTGGACCTCCGGGTTGTCCACGAGGCAGGGGGTGCGCCCAGGGGGGTGCCCCCCCCCCTCGTGGGCAGCCCGGGACACTCCTGGTCCAACTCCGATACTCCCTGGGCTTCTTATGGTCCAAAAATAAGTTCCGTGAAGTTTCAGGTCAATTGGACTCTGTTTGATTTTCCTTTTCTGCGATACTCTAAAACAAGGAGAAAAACATAAACTGGCACTCGGCTCTAACTTAATAGGTTAGTCCCAAAAATCATATAAAATAGCATATAAATGCATATAAAACATCCAAGGTTGATAATATAATAGCATGGAACAATAAAAAATTATAGATACGTTGGAGACGTATCAGTGGCTATCGGTATGTTCTCACCCTCATTGATGACTTGAGTAGATATGGGTATGTCTACTTAATGAAACACAAGTCTGAGACCTTTGAAAAGTTCAAGGAATTTCAGAATGAGGTTGAGAATCAACATGACATGAAAATAAAGTTCTTACGATCAGATCGTGGGGGAGAATATTTGAGTCACGAATTTGGCACGCACTTAAGGAAATGTGGAATTGTTTCACAGCTCACGCCGCCTGGAACACCTCAGCGTAATGGTGTGTCCGAACGTTGTAATTGCACTCTATTGGATATGGTGCGATCTATGATGTCTCTTGCTGATCTACCACTATCATTTTGGGGTTATGCTTTAGAGACTGCCGCATTCACTTTAAATACGGCTCCGTCGAAATCCGTTGAGACGACACCGTATGAATTATGGTTCGGGAAGAAACCTAAGCTGTTGTTTCTGAAAGCTTGGGGATGCGATGCTTATGTCAAGAAACTTCAACCTGAAAAGCTCGAACCCAAGTCGGAAAAATGCGTCTTCATAGGATACCCTAAGGAAACTAGTGGGTATACCTTCTACCTTAGATCCGAAGGCAAGATCTTTGTTGCCAAGAATGGATCCTTTCTAGAGAAAGAGTTTCTCTCGAAAGAATTAAGTGGGAGGAAAGTAGAACTTGATGAAGTACTGCCTCTTGAACCGGAAAGTAGCGCAGCTCAAGAAAATGTTTATGTGGTGCCTGCACTGACTAGAGAGGAAGTTAATGATGATGATCATGAAACTTCGGATCAAGTTGCTACTGAACTTCGTAGGTCCACAAGGACACATTCCGCACCAGAGTGGTACGGCAACCCTGTCCTAGAAATCATGTTGTTAGACAACGGTGAACCTTCGAGCTATGAAGAAGCGATGGCGGGCCCGGATTCCAACAAATGGCTTGAAGCCATGATATCCGAGATAGGATCCATGTATGAAAACGATGTATGGACTTTGACTGACTTGCCCGATGATCGGCGAGCCATAGAAAATAAATGGATCTTTAAGAAGAAGATAGACGTGGATGGCAATGTGACCATCTATAAAGCTCGGCTTGTCGCTAAGGGTTATCGACAAGTTCAAGGGGTTGACTATGATGAGACTGTTGAGGAACGTAGTAATTTCAAAAAAAAAAATCCTACGCACACACAGGATCATGGTGATGCATATCAACGAGAGGGGAGAGTGTCATCCACTTACCCTCGTAGACCATTAAGCGAAAGTGTTATGACAACGCGGTTGATGTAGTCGTACGTCTTCACGATCGACCGATCCTTAGTACTGAACGTACGACACCTCCGCGTTCAGCACACGTTCAGCCCGGTGACATCCCGCGAACTCACGATCCAGTAGAGCTCGGGGAAGAGTCTCGTCAGCACGACGGCGTGGTGATGATGTTGATGAAGCTACCATAGCAGGGCTTCACCTAAACACCGCTACAGTATGACCATGGTGGATTATGGTGGAGGGGGGGCACCGCACACGGCTGGGAGAGATCTTTACGATCAACTTGTGTGTCTAGAGGTGCCCCCTGCCCCCGTATATAAAGGAGCAAGGGGGATAGGCGGGCGGCTAGGAGGAGGCACGCTGGGGAGGATTCCTACCCCCACCGGGAGTAGGACTCCCTCCTTTCCTAGTTGGAGTAGGAGAAGTGGGAAGGAAGAGGGAGAGAGGAAGGAAAGGGGGGTGCCACCCCCCTCCTTGTCCAATTCAGACTAGAGGGAGAGGGGCGCGCGTCCATGCCCTGGCCGCCCCTCCTCTTCTCAACTAAGGCCCATCTTGGCCCATTAAACCCCCGGGGGGGGGGTCCGGTAACCCCCGGTACTCCGGTAAAATCCCGATTTCACCCGGAACACTTCCGATATCCAAATATAGGCTTCCAATATATCAATCTTTATGTCTCGGCCATTTTGAGACTCCTCGTCATGTCCGTGATCACATCCAGGACTCTGAACTTCCTTCGGTACATCAAAACACATAAACTCATAATATAACCGTCATCGAACTTTAAGCGTGCGGACCCTATGGGTTCGAGAACTATGTAGACATGACCGAGACATGTCTCCGGTCAATAACCAATAGCGGAACCTGGATGCTCATATTGGTTCCTACATATTCTACGAAGATCTTTATCGGTCAAACCGCACAACACTATACGTTGTTCTCTTTGTCATCGGTATGTTACTTGCCCGAGATTCGATCGTCGGTATCCAATACCTAGTTCAATCTCATTACCGGCAAGTCTCTTTACTCGTTCCGTAATACATCACCCCTTAACTAACTCATTAGTTATCATGCTTGCAAGGCTTATAGTGATGTGTATTACCGAGAGGGCCCAGAGATACCTCTCCGACAATCAGAGTGAAAAATCCTAATCTTGATCTATGCCAACTCAACAAGTACCATCGCAGACACATGTAGAGCACCTTTATGATCACCCAGCTATGTTGTGACATTTGGTAGCACACAAAGTGTTCCTCCGGTATTCGGGAGTTGCATAATCTCATAGTCATAAGAACATGTATAAGTCATGAAGAAAGCAATAGCGGTAAACAAACGATCAAGTGCTAAGCTAACGGAATGAGTCAAGTCAGTCACATCATTCTCCTAATGATGTGATCCCATTGATCAAATAACAACTCATGTCTATGGTTAGGAAACTTAACCATCTTTGATCAATGAGCTAGTCAAGTAGAGGCATACTAGTGACACTATGTTTGTCTATGTATTCACACATGTATTATGTTTCCGGTTAATACAATTCTAGCATGAATAATAAACATTTATCATGATATAAGGAAATAAATAATAACTTTATTATTGCCTCTAGGGCATATTTCCTTCAGTCTCCCACTTGCACTGGAGTCAATAATCTAGATTACACAGTAATGATTTTAACACCCATGGAGCCTTGGTGCTGATCATGTTTTGCTCGTGGAGGAGGCTTAGTCAATGGGTCTGCAACATTTAGATCCATATGTATCTTGCAAATCTCTATGTCTCCCACTTGGACTTGATCCTGAATGACGTTGAAGCGTCTCTTGATGTGCTTGGTTTTCTTGTGAAATCTGGATTCCTTTGCCAAAGTAATTGCACCAGTATTATCACAAAAGATTCTCATTGGACCCGACGCACTAGGTATGACACCTAGATCGGATATGAACTCCTTCATTCAGACTCCTTCATTCGCTACTTCTGAAGCAGCAATGTGCTCCGCTTCACATGTAGATCCCGCCACGACGCTCTGTTTAGAACTACTCCAACTGATAGCTCCACCGTTTAATATAAACACGTATCCGGTTTGCAATTTAGAATCGTCTGGATCAGTGTCAAAGCTTGCATCAACGTAACTGTAACACCCACGATGCGGCTATATCTCCCACGTGTCGGAGCACGACTTAGAGGCATAGCCGCATAGTAGGCATGTCACAAGAGGGGTAATCTTTACACATCCCATGTACTGAATAAGAAAGAGATAAAGAGTTGGCTTACAATCGGCACTTCAAATATACATAAATATAGCATTACATCATCCAGAATACAATAAAGGTCCGACTACATAACCAAAATAAAGAAAGACAACCCCTAATGCAATAGATTCCCGATCGCCCCAAATGGGCTCCACTACTGATCGTCCGGGAAAGACACATAGTAATGTCTGGAATCCTCGTCGAACTCCCACTTGAGTTCGGTCGCATCCCCTGGAATGGCATCATCGGCACCTGCATCTGGTTTTGGAAGTAACTGTGAGTCACGGGGACTCAGAAATCTCTCACCCTCGCGATCAAGACTATTTAAGATTATGGGTAGGGAAAAGGTAGTGAGGTGGAGCTGCAGCAAGCACTAGCATATATGGTGGCTAACTTACGCAAATGAGAGCGAGAAGAGAAAGCAAAGCATGGTCGAGAAGCTATAAAGATCCAAAAGTGATCCTAAAACTACTTACGTTCAAGCCTAACACGAGACTGTGTTCTCTTCCCGGACTCCACCAAAAAGAGACCATCACGGCTACGCACGCTGTTGATTCATTTTAATTAAGTTTAGTGTCAGGTTTTCTACAACCGGATATTAACAAATTCCTATCTGCCCATAACCATGGGCATGGCTTTCGAAAGTTCAAAACCCTGCAAGGGTGTCCCAACTTAGCCCATCACAAGCTCTCACGGTCAACGAAGGATATTCCTTCTCCTAGGACGATCCGATCAGACTCGGAATCCCGATTACAAGACATTTCGACAATGGTAAAACAAGACCAACAAAGCCGCCCGATGTGCCGACAAATCCCGATAGGAGTCGCACGTATCTCGTTCTCAGGGCACACCGGATGTGACATCCTATGAGTAAAACTAACCCTCAAGTTGCCCCGAGGTGGCCCCGCAGTCTACTCATTTCGGACCAACACTCAGAGGAGCACTGGCCCGGGGGTTTAAAATAAAGATGTCCCTTGAGTCCGCAGAACCCAAGGGGAAAAGGCTTAGGTGGCAAATGGTAAAACCAAGGTTGGGCCTTGCTAGAGGGGTTTTATTCAAGGCGAACTGTCAAGGGGTTCCCATTATAACCCAACCGCATAAGGAACACAAAATCAAGGAACATAACACCGGTATGACGGAAACTAGGGTGGCAAGAGTGGAAGAAAACACCAGGCATAAGGCCGAGCCTTCCACCCTTTACCAAGTATATAGATGCATTAAAGTAAATAAGATATAATAATGATATCCCAAGGATAACCATGTTCCAACAAGGAACAAACTCCATCTTCACCTGCAACTATAACGCTATAAGAGGGGCTGAGCAAAGCGGTAACATAGCCAAACAACGGTTTGCTAGGACAAGGTGGTTAGAGGTTTGACATGGCAATATGAGAGGCATGATACAGCAAGTGGTAGGTATCGCGGCACAGCAATAGAGCGATTAACTGGCAAGCAAAGATAGAAGTGATTTCGAGGGTATGGTCATCTTGCCTGCAAAGTTCTCCGAGTTGACGAAAACTTGATCCTCGTAAGCGTACTCAACGGGTTCCTCGATCACGTACTCGTCTCCCGGCTCTACCCAAAGCAAGAACACAAGCAAAGGACCAATAATCAATCACGGTGCAATGCGCAAGCAACATGATGCAAAACATGGCATGATATGCGGGATGTGATATGCAATGCATATGCATGCTCCAGAAGGAAAATATTGAACCAGGCCTCAACTTGGCAAACCAAGCATGCCGCTGGAAAGATGAGTTGATTTCGGTCGAAATCGATATAAGGATCACCGGAATCGGATGCACGGTTTGCAAATGGCAAGCAAAACAATAATGGCACAATTATGCGATTAACAGCACGAAGCCATCTAGAATGCAACAAGAAACTAAGCTACTGCACTCCAACATAGCAACAAAGCACATGGAGGTGATCTACTCAAGATGCTTGACAAATGATGAACACTGAGCTACGGCTAAATCACACAAGAGCAGGTTCAAACAAGCATGGCAAAAGTGCAAAAGATAACAGCATCACAGACTTAGTGAAAATAACATGTCACGATTTAACATCAGGAAGCAATGTTTAGAGCAAGATAACAACATGCTACAGGATCAGATCATAGCAATACAAGGCATGTCATGAATCTACTCAAATCATGCAACAAAAGTCCCTTACTGACCATAAGCCAAAAGGGCATAGAAAACATGATGGCATCCATGTAAACATAGCAAGTTTCGTTAACAGATTCAGACTTAGCACAAAACTGGACATGGCAAAAACAGAGTTATGAAGGCATGTTTGCGAGCTCGATGCACTCAACACAAGGCGTTGCATGACAAACTAAGCATACACCCAGCAAGAAGACATGATCAAGAAGCTAAACATGGCAAGAACAATCTCATAGCATGCATGGATCAACTACAACAACCTTGGCAAAATTGATTAACACGTAAACAATTTGCCAGGAACATTTTATAACGAAAGTAGAGAAAGATTGAGTCATGCTAGGGTACTCCATAAATGCAAACTAGGACAAGGATCAATAAAGCACAACCATATGCCCAAATCATTCTTACATAACATACTCAAAAGAGGCATGGATCTCTGTAGGATCAAAAGTATGTCTAGAGGGGGGTGATTAGACTACTTGACCCAAAAAAATCTAGCCTTTCCCAATTTTAGTTCTTGGCATATTTTAGCCATCTTAACACAAGTCAAGCAATCTCCACACAATTCAAGCAAGCATGCAAAAGAGTATATGAGCAGCGGAAAGTAAAGCATGCAACTTGCAAGAATGTAAAGGGAAGGGTTTGGAGGATTCAAACGCAATTGGAGACATGGATGTTTTGTCGTGGTTCCGATAGGTGGTGCTATTGTACATCCACGTTGATGGAGACTTCAACCCACGGAGGGTAACGGTCGCGCGAGTCCACGGAGGGCTCCACCCACGAAGGGTCCACGAAGAAGCAACCTTGTCTATTCCATCACGGCCGACGCCCACGAAGGACTTGCCTCACTAGCGGTAGATCTTCACGAAGTAGGCGATCTCCTTGCCCTTACAAACTCCTTGGTTCAACTCCACAATCTTGTCGGAGGCTCCCAAGTGACACCTAGCCAATCTAGGAGACACCACTCTCCAAGAAGTAACAAATGGTGTGTTGATGATGAACTCCTTGCTCTTGTGCTTCAAATGATAGTCTCCCCAACACTCAACTCTCTCTCACAGGATTTGGATTTGGTGGAAAGAAGATTTGAGTGGAAAGCAACTTGGGGAAGGCTAGAGATCAAGATTCATATGGTTGGAATGGAATATCTTGACCTCAACACAAGTGTAGGTGGTTCTCTCTTAGAAAATGTGTATTGGAAGTGTAGGTATGTTCTGATGGCTTTCTCCATGAATGAAGAGTGGGTGGAGGGGTATATATAGCCTCCAGACAAAATCTAACCGTTACACACAATTTGCCAAACTCGGTGGGACCGAATGGTTAAACTCGGTCGGACCGATTCAGCAAACCTAGTGACCGTTAGGATTTTCGGTGGGACTGAGATGCAACTCCGTAGGACCGATATGGTTAGGGTTAGGGCATAACGTAATCTCGGTGTGACCGATTACACAAACTCGGTAGGACCGATTTTGGTAATAAGCTAACCAGAGAGTTGGTCAGGTAAACTCGGTGGGACTGATTCGCTCATCTCGGTGAGACCGAAATGTTACAAAAGGGAAACCGAGAGTTTACATTGCAATCTCGGTGGGACCGATCGCTCATCTCGATAAGACCGAAACGTTATGAAGGGAAACAGAGAGATTACAATCCCATCTCGGTGAGACCGAGATCCCTATCGGTGAGACCGATTTGCCTAGGGTTTGTGGCAGTGGCTATGACATTTGAAACTCGGTGGCGCCGGATAGAAAGAATTGGTGGGGCCGAGTTTGACTTTTGGTTTAGGTCATATGTGGGTGTGGGAAGGTAGTTGAGGGTTTTGGAGCATATCACTAAGCATTTTGAGCAAGCAAGCCATTAAGCAACACCTCATCCCTCCTTGATAGTATTGGCTTTTCCTATAGACTCAATGTGATCTTGGATCACTAAAATATAAAATGTAGAGTCTTGAGCTTCAAGCTTGATCCAAACTCTTTGTCCTTCGAATTTTGAGGGATCCACTTTCCTCATCCATGCCATGCCATTCATTGAGCTTTTCCTGAAATATTAATCTTGGCATAATGTTAGCTCAATGAGCTATATGTTGTTAGGAATTACCAAAACCACCCAGGGATAGTTGCACTTTCAATCTCCCCCCTTTTGGTAATTGATGACAACATATAGATCAAAGCTTCGACAAATGATAATAAGAGTGAAAGATATTGTCGCTTTGAGAAGTATGTGAAAAGCAAGAGCTCCCCCTAAATTTGTGCATATCTTAAGATTTGTTTTGGACTGCAAATGCAGAGTTAGGATCATGGGTTACTCTTCCATGTCACATACATCTTGGTGGAGCGCTCAAAATGATAAGAATTAAATACATGCACTCATCACCAAGCAAAGTGAATGATCATATAAGGATAAGTAAGATAATATCATCTAACAAGCATAAGTGTAGCTTATGATCAACCACATGATCATCAATGTCTCACAGATAATAGCATAGTATCTCAAGCAATCAAAAGACAAACAAAGTTCAACCACCAAAGCAAGAGAGAATAAAAAGCAACGCTCTCTCTCGAAGCCTATGATCTATACATTTTTCTCCCCCTTTGGCAACAAGTTACCAAAATGTTCATAGAAAATGCATAGCAGTAGAACGTCTCTCAAGCTTGGTCTTCAGGTGGTGGTGTCCGGAGAACGCCAAGGACGAAGGCTTCAGTTGATGTGGATGGAGCTGATGGAGTTGGTGCTGGAGCTGGTTGCGCTGAAGATGTAGCTGGTGCAGATGAAGTGGCTCTAGTGTCTAGAACAGGCACTGCAGCAGACCTCTGAGCTCTAGGCACTCTGGCAAATGCATCAGTGGTTGTCTTGCCCTTCCTCTCCTGCATATCATCTTGAAGTTGCTCCACAACAGACTGAATCTCAGTTACCTTCACATCCAAGTCATAGAATTTTTGCTACACGATTCTTTCCAAGCTCTCCTGGTTTTGAGTCAGGGTGGCCAACCCCTTCTCAATCCTCAGAGTGGATGCTATCAAATAACCAAGCTGGTCCTTCTTGCTTCTCAAAAAGTAGTCAGATGCCTCCTCTTGAGTTGGCATCTTGGCAGCCTTCTCTTTCTTTGCTTTCTCCTTCTTCTCTTGAGCTTGTACTGATGATGGTTCATTCTCATTCATCACAACTTGATTATCCTCAAAGTCAGGATAGATAGGCAAGTGTTCCTTATCCAACAAGTATGTGCCTGTGCCCATCTTTGAGTTTATCAACTCCTGGATCTGTGGGGCATATCCACAACTTCTTTTCTGGTCAGCTACAGTCCTCTTGATAGTCTCAACTATAAGGCTCATGACATTGAACTTCTGTGGCACATCAAATATATGTAGCAAGTTAATTGCATGGCCTCTGATCATTCTGTGATCACCAGACTTGGGCAAGAGAGTGTGCCTAAGGATCCAATTGATTGTAGGCAGCCCTGACAGCAAGTGTTTTACTGACCCAAACTGGTGAGTCTCAAGATCATCTTCAGGAATCTCCTTGTACATGTTTGCCATAGAGTTGTGATCCATCTTCTTCTTGGCATAGACATCCAAGTCATCTTCTTCTTCCTTAGGAGCATTGATCAGATTTGCCCATTCCTCAATAGTTGAGTGGTACCTTGTACCTTCAGACATCCATACTATCCTGCCATCTGGATAGAAGTGTGCTGTGGAGTAGAATTGCATTATGAGCTCCTCATTCCACTTTGTGAGCTTCTGCCCAACAAAGTCTGCAACTCCACAAGCACTGAAGCTGTCAAACACACCAGGATAGTGTTCCTCATTTTCCTTGATATACTTCCAGTCGACCCACCTCATTTCACACACTATAGGCTTCTTGTCCAACAACACTGTCTCATAGAAGTCCTGCTGTTCCTTTGTGTGGAACCTGTAATCAACAGCAGTCCTTCTCCTGGTAGCATATGGATCTGTCTCTCTCCATAGCCTCAACCCTGAGTCTCTCCTGATCTTCATGTTCTCAGCCACAGGATGAGCATCATTGTGGTCTGGAATCTTGGGTTTGAGCTTTCTCAGGACTTGTCCTTCATCATCTTCATCAGCAGCAACTTCAGGCACTAGGGCCTTGTTCTTCTCAGCAGCTGGTATACTCCTCGTATTCCTCTTAGGTGCACTCTTGGGCTTGGAGGCTGCTTTGGGTGCTTCTTTGGGCTTTGATGAAGCAGCCCCTGTCCTAATAGCATCACCCATAAGCTTCTGGGCCTTAGGTGCTGGTGCAGCAACCTCTTCTTCCTCTTCCTCTTCAGAATCTCTCATGATTGAGGATCTCCCAAGCACTCTAGCAGTGGTCTTTTTGATCCTCTCCTTCCTTTTCTTCCCTTCTGCAGCAGCCTCTTTGGGTTCAGATCCCAAAGGGACTTGAGTAGATGCTCTGGCCTTAGACATTGGGATTCTCTTTGCAGGAACCTTTTGCTTCATGCCTGGCTTGGTGGCAGCAGCAGTGCTATATTCCTTCTTAACCACTTTCTTCTTGGAAGTGGCCTCATCCTCAACTGCCACATAGTCTTCATCCTCAGACTCTGAAGTTTTCTTCTTCCTTGTTCTGGTGGCAGCTTTGGGCAAGTTGCTGGGAGTGCTCCTGCTACCATCATCTGAACTGCTAGAGGGACTAGTGCCCTCACTCAGGTGAACCTGCTTCTCTGACCTGTTCTGGCTGTCACTCTAATTAGACATATTGCAAACACTGACAACATACCCTGTGAATAGATATAGATGAGATAGAGTGGATGAGCATCACAAAATGCCGATGTTTTTGCAAAAGAATGAGTCAAAAACTTAGTTTTAGTTTTCCACAGAAAGCAGTTCGGATCAACCGATTTGTAAACTCGGTGATACCGAGGCAGGTGTTGGAACCTAAACTAGTGAACTCGGTTAGACCGAGTCACAGTTCGGTGGCACCGAGACTGCTAGGGTTTCACAAAGTCCTGAACTCGGTCACACCGATTTGCAATTCTCGGTCAGACCGAAAATTACATGTGCAATGGCCTGAGCCGAATCGGTGGTACCGAGTTCCACAACTCTGTGGGTCCGAGATGGTTTCGGCGGAAATCTAACCCTAAATTTTCAATTCAACTCTAATCTACGGAGTGTTTTGACTGGATAAAAGCGTTTCAATCGTGGTAAGAATCATAATGAACACAATGTGCTAGGAATCGGACGAGGATAACACTGTGATCGAGTCCATACCCTAGTTCGGCGATGAACTCGCTACGGCGGCAATGGCGGGGAAGAATTCCATTGACGGCGGCGGAGACCAGTGATAGGAGGCGGCTGGCGACGAGGAAGACGATCCGGAGACCCAGGAGGCAGAGCGACCTATGCGCGGGCGAAGGGGTTTCGGAGAAATTTCCAAAATTTTGCCCGTGAGTATATATAGCCCGACCCTGTCGGTGTGACCGAGTGGAACAACTCGGTGGCACCAAGATTCATAGCTGCAAGCAGTTATTGAAACCCGGTGTGACCGAAAGGTTCAAATTGGTTGCACCGAGATTGAAAACCTAGATCGACTTAGTGATCTCGGTATGGCCGAAATGGATGAATCGGTCAGACCAAAATGCACAAAAAAGTTTTGGAAGTTTAAGTCTATGACGAATCGGGGACTCCGAGTGCTCCTCACACAGAGTGGTTCGAATCTGACTTGATCAAACTTTGTGATGTAGCATGAATAGAGTTTGAGACGAGAAAATCATAGATAGCTAGAGAGGGTTCTTAGGCATTCTTGTCCATCCACTTGGCAAAAGAAAAGAAAAAACAATCAATCAAAACAACAAGTGGATGTCCTCGAATGAGTAAAATATGCAATCAACATGCTCACACAATAAAATGGCAATTGAAATATGTGGCAAAGCATGCACAACCAATTCTAGCATCTATCAAACAATTTGCGATGACTAGGTCATCTATATATGAGTATATTGACTTAGGAGTCAAATGAGAACATTTGATCATAGGTCATACTCATCGTTTAAGCACAAGTGGGGTTACCACTTTTACATAAAGCATTTGTTGTGTTCACATCATTAGAGTTGCTTTAGCTCAATTCTTAGAGTAAAGCTCCCCCTAGATGTGAGATCCCCCCCTAAGAGGGATGAACTAACCTTGGGTTTTGTCGATGATGACTTCATGTAGATGTTGAAGATGTGGATGCTCAATGTTGATGTAGATCATTTGGAGCTATCCATTGGAGTGAGTTGCACTTTCAATACCTACACGGGTTAGTCCCACAAGGAACAAACAAGGATATCCATAGACATAAAGTGATGCACACACAAGATGATGTCTATGAAAGCTTTTAGGTTACCTTGTCCCTTGTCTTACCAACAAGAGGGTTTGTGACTCCTTGAACTAGTGCAAGATGTGGAAGTTGATTGCACTTGTTCTTGCCAAGATGATAAGAGTGAAGTATGTTGGCGGAGTCACCCTCAAGAACTCTCTAGTTCTTCTTCTTCGGGATCCACACCATCTTGATGGGAATCCTCGGTGTTGTAGTTGTACTTGATGAAGTGGAACTTGAAGTAGTCTTGGGAACCCACTTGACCAAGGCCTTAGGAGCTTCTTCAAATGCATCAATTTCCTCTTGAAGCTTGTCCTTGCCTTTTTGCTTGTGGTCTTGTGGTGGAAGATCATCTTGAGCTTGTGTCCCTTTGAGAGAAGTAGGATCATACTTCTCTTGTTGAGGAACAAACTTCGTCTTGGGGTATTGATCTTCTTCCCACTCAACTCCATTGGCATTGAACTTTCGTTCAAAACCAACACCTTGATTCTTCCGGTGCCTTCCTTGCTTGCGTACAATTTCCTCGAATTGCTTACTTCCGGCAAGGCTCTTGTAAACACCTTTCTCTATAATTCCCTTCAATAAGCTATTTTCTTGCTCAAGTGTAACTTGGCTAAGAGAATCATTAGTGGAATCAAGAGAACTACTAGAAGCAACAATATTGGATTTAGCATGATTATTGTTACTACTAGAGGAAGAATCTTTCTTGTTCTTGTTACTAGACTTGACTTGAGGCATGTAAGTGGATAAGAGTAAACGCTTGGCAATGTAAGAAGAACTTTTCTTGCGAAGATCATCATTGATTGCTTTTAAGAACTCATGCTCTTGCTCAAGGTTGAGCTTTTCAAAGCGCAATTTCTCATGAGTCCTTAAAAGTTCTCGATGATCTCCTAAGATAGTTTCATGAGCTAACTTAAGAGTGTTTAGTTCTTTAGTTAGAGACTCAATCTTCTCCTTATCATTGTCATTCATTTTATCTTGATTAGCATGATTAATTGATGTTTCATCATAGTATTCATCACTAGAGTTGTCAACAAGTAAATCATCATCACCTAACAAGTCATCTTCATCACTATTGAAATCAACATACTCGGGGTGTGATACCTTTGGGCCTTTAGCCATGAAGCATGTTCCAACTCCTTCATTTGGTGATTCAAATATGTCGTAGGAGTTGGTTGTCACAAGTGCTAGACCGGCAACACCTTCATCTTGAGAATATTCGGAGTCGGAGTGATAGCTTCTCTCGGAGTGGTTGTCAGAGTCGGAGCCGGATACCCATTCACCAACATGAGCTTGATGTCTTCATTTTGTGTAGCTCCTTGATGACTTGTCCTTTCTTTCCGAATCCTTGCTTCTCCGTGAGGGTCTTCGTTCATAACGATCATCTCTAATCCTTATTTCTCTAGATGGTGATTCTTCTCTTCTACTTCTTCTCTTGGGAGAATCTACTCTTCTCTTGTAGGGGGCGTACACTCATTGGAATAGTGTCTGGGCCTTCCACAATTGTAGCAATTTCACTCTCGACTAGAAGATCTTTTGTCATTGTAGGACCTTGACTTGGAGCTTCTCTCTTTGCTTCTACTCTTGTAGAACTTGTTGAAGTTCTTCACCATTAAGCTCAATTCTTCATTGAAGGTTTGTTTCTCACTCGATGATGTGGGGGCTTCACATGAGGCTTTGTAAGCACCACTTGATTTGTTGTGAAGTTCCTCTTTATCCTTGAGTGACATCTCATGAGCAACAATTCTTCCAATGACTTCCGTTGGCTTGAGATCTTTGTAATTGGGCATCATTTGGATCAATGTGCACACGGTATCATATTTTCCATCCAAGGCTCTTAGGATCTTCTTGATGATGAATCTATTGGTCATCTCTTCACTCCCTAAGCCGGCAATCTCATTTGTGATAAGAGCAAGCCTAGAGTACATTTCAGCGACACCTTCACCATCCTTCATTTTGAACTTGTCAAGTTGACTTTGAAGCACATCCAATTTGGATTCCTTGACGGAGTCGGTACCTTCGTGCATATCAATCAAAGTATCCCAAATTTCCTTTGCATTCTCAAGACGGCTGATTTTGTTGAATTCTTCGAGGCACAATCCATTGAAGAGAATATCACAAGCTTGAGCGTTGTATTGCAGCATTTTCAACTCTTCCGCGGTAGCTTCACGGTTCGGTTCTTTCCCATCAAAGAATTCACCTTGCAAGCCAATACACACAATAGCCCAAAGAGCGCAGTTATGTCCAAGAATATGCATTTTCATCTTATGCTTCCAACTAGCAAAATTAGTGCCATCAAAGTAAGGACCTCTATGGTGATAATTTCCCTCGCTAGACGCCATACTCTCCTAGGTTGTGAAACCAAGGCTATGACCACCAAAAGCTATGGAAATCAAATTAAATGGAGATAAAGCTCTGATATCACTTGTAGGATCGAAAGTATGTCAAGAGGGGGGTGATTAGACTACTTGACCAAATAAAAATCTAGCCTTTTCCCAATTTTAGTTCTTGGCATATTTTAGCCATCTTAACACAAGTCAAGCAATCTCCACACAATTCAAGTAAGCATGCAAAAGAGTATATGAGCATCGGAAAGTAAAGCATGCAACTTGCAAGAATGTAAAGGGAAGGGTTTGGAAGATTCAAACGCAATTGGAGACACGGATGTTTTGTCGTGGTTCCGATAGGTGGTGCTATCGTACATCCACGTTGATGGAGACTTCAACCCACGGAGGGTAATGGTTGCGCGAGTCCACGAAGGGCTCCACCCATGAAGGGTCCACGAAGAAGCAACCTTGTCTATTCCATCACGGCCGACGCCCACGAAGGACTTGCCTCACTAGTGGTAGATCTTCACGAAGTAGGTGATCTCCTTGCCCTTACAAACTCCTTGGTTCAACTCCACAATCTTGTCGGAGGCTCCCAAGTGACACCTAGCCAATCTAGGAGACACCACTCTCCAAGAAGTAACAAATGGTGTGTTGATGATGAACTCCTTGCTCTTGTGCTTCAAATGATAGTCTCCCCAACACTCAACTCTCTCTCACAGGATTTGGATTTGGTGGAAAGAAGATTTGAGTGGAAAGCAACTTGGGGAAGGCTAGAGATCAAGATTCATATGGTTGGAATGGAATATCTTGACCTCAACACAAGTGTAGGTGGTTCTCTCTCAGAAAATGTGTATTGGAAGTGTAGGTATGTTCTGATGGCTTTCTCCACGAATGAAGAGTGGGTGGAGGGGTATATATAGCCTCCACACAAAATCTAACCGTTACACACAATTTGCCAAACTCGGTGGGACCGAATGGTTAAACTCGGTCGGACCGATTCAGCAAACCTAGTGACTGTTAGGATTTTCGGTGGGACTGAGATGCAACTCGGTAGGACCGATATGGTTAGGGTTAGGGCATAACGTAATCTCGGTGTGACTAATAACACAAACTCGGTGGGACCGATTTTGGTAATAAGCTAACCAGAGAGTTGGTCAGGTAAACTCGGTGGGACCGATTTGCTCATCTCGGTGAGACCGAAATGTTACAAAAGGGAAACAGAGAGTTTACATTGCAATCTTGGTGGGACCGATCGCTCATCTCGGTAAGACCGAAACGTTACGAAGGGAAATAGAGAGATTACAATCCCATCTCGGTGAGACCGAGATCCCTATCGGTGAGACCGATTTGCCTAGGGTTTGTGGCAGTGGCTATGACATTTGAAACTCGGTGGCGCCGGATAGAAAGAATCGGTGGGGCCGAGTTTGACTTTTGGTTTAGGTCATATGTGGGTGTGGGAAGGTAGTTGAGGGTTTTGGAGCATATCACTAAGCATTTTGAGCAAGCAAGCCATTAAGCAACACATCATCCCTCCTTGATAGTATTGGCTTTTCCTATAGACTCAATGTGATCTTGGATCACTAAAATATAAAATGTAGAGTCTTGAGCTTCAAGCTTGAGCCAAACCTTTTGCCCTTAGAATTTTGAGGGATCCACTTTCCTCATCCATGCCACGCCATTCATTGAGCTTTTCCTGAAATATTAATCTTGGAATAATGTTAGCTCAATGAGCTATATGTTGTTATGAATTACCAAAACCACCCAGGGATAGTTGCACTTTCAATCTCTCTGTAGCAACATGAAAACATGGCATAAAAATAACAACAAGGAAATGACTTAGTGAGATTCTAAATCCCTGAAATCAGCAACATCACGAGAGCCACTTTGCATGCTTGTGCCAGTCACCACATTGATCACAAAAATACATGGCATACACCCCTGTAAAGATGGCATGGCATAGCCCAAAACACATGTAGGGCTTGAGTTCATATGCAGCACACAATAATCATGGCAAAAATGACAAATGCTCATAAACTGATAAGAATCAAGAACTAACATTTTATAGCACTCTTGCAATAGTCATTAGGGAATCAAGATGGACTCAAACAAGCATGGTGTAATGGAACAAAATGAAGAGGACATCATGATGAACATTTTGATATATCACACGCGCAAAACGGAGCTACGGATGCGGAGTTATGATGCAATGAAAAGTGCTTGAAAAGTAAAATAAAAAGACTTAGGGATATTTCGGGGTCAACCTAGGGTTTGACCCGATCCATATCTGGGCGACGCGGGAACCGAGGATGGTCGGAGAAGGCTCGCCGAAACAGGAGGAAGACGATGGGCGCCGGAGCTGGGGGGGCTCGCCGGAGTGGGGACTTGCCGGAGTTGGAGAGGACACGAAGTCGGCGTGGGCGGTGAGGAAGCGGTCGGCGTCGGCGGCCGGGCGGAGGAAGCGGCCGGCGTTGGTGGCGGCCGGCGAGGCGGTTGGCGGCGAGCGGCGTGGAGGCGACCGGGCGCGGGTCTCCCGCGGTCGGGGCGGCGGCGACTCGGGCCCCGCGGCGGCGCGCGGTGGGAACGGCGGTGGAGGCAATAGGTGGCGGCGTCTGGTTGGTTGAGGGGCGCGGCAGACGTGTCCGGCGGCGCGGAGGAGCGGGGCTAGGGTTTATGTGCGCGAGGATTTCAAAGGGGAGCACCTTTTTATAGGTAGAGGGATTTAGGAGAGTCCAAATGGAGTGCGGTTTTCGGCCACGCGGTCATGATCGAACGGCCGAGAGGATGGAGGGGGTTTGGATGGGTTTTGGGCCACTTTGGAGGGGTGTTGGGCTGCAACACACACAAGGCCTTTACGGTTCCCCGGTTAACCGTTGGAGTATCAAACGAACTCCAAATGGCATGAAACTTGACAGGCGGTCTACCAGTGGTGTACCAAGGCCACTTGGCAAGTATCGGTCCAATCCGAGAACGTTTAACACCCACACACGAAAAGAGGCAAAAGGGGGCGCCGGAGGACGTAGGAGTGTCGGATCGCAAAACGGACAACAGGGAAAATGCTCGGATGCATGAGACGAACACGTATGTGAATGCGGTGCACATGATGACATGATATGAAATGCATGACATGAACAAAATGCAAAGACGAAGACAAAACCAAACCACAAGGGAATATCATAACTTAGAGCCAAAAATGGCAAGAGTTGGAGTACAATTAAGGTATGTTACATCCGGGGTGTTACAGTAACCATTTACGATGAGCTCTTTGTCACCTCCATAAATGAGAAACATATCCTTGGTCCTTTTCAGGTACTTCAGGATGTTCTTGACCATTGTCCAGTGATCCACTCCTGGATTACTTTGGTACCTCCCTGCTAGGCTAATAGCAAGGCACACATCAGGTCTGGTACACAACATTGCATACATGATAGAGCCTATGGCTGAAGCATAGGGAACACGTTTCATTTTCTCTCTATCTTCTGAAGTGGTCGGGCATTGAGTCTTACTCAATTTCACACCTTGTAATACAGGCAAGAACCCTTTCTTAGCTTGATCCATTTTGAACTTCTTCAAAACTTTATCAAGGTATGTGCTTTGTGAAAGTCCAATTAAGCGTCTTGATCTATCTCTATAGATCTTGATGCCCAATATATAAGCAACTTCACCGAGGTCTTTCATTGAAAAACTTTTATTCAAGTATCGTTTTATGCTATCCAGAAATTCTATATCATTTCCAATCAACAATATGTCATCCAAAAATAATATTAGAAATGCTATAGAGCTCTCACTCACTTTCTTGTAAATACAGGCTTCTCCAAAAGTCTTTATAAAACCATATGCTTTTATCATACTATCAAAACATTTATTCCAACTCCGAGATGCTTACACCAGTCCATAAATGGATCGCTGGAGCTTGCACACTTTGTTAGCTCCCTTTGGATCGACAAAACCTTCAGGTTGCATCATATACAACTCTTCTTCCAGAAATCCATTCAGGAATGCAGTCTTTACATCCATTTGCCAAATTTCATAATCGTAAAATGCGGTAATTGCTAACATGATTCGCATGGACTTAAGCATCGCTACGGGTGAGAAGGTCTCTTCGTAGTCAACTCCTTGAACTTGTCGAAAACCTTTTGCAACAAGTTGAGCTTTGTAGATAGTAACATTACCGTCAGCGTATGTCTTCTTCTTGAAGATTCATTTGTTCTCGATGGCTTGTCGATCATCGGGCAAGTCAACCAAAGTCCACACTTTGTTCTCATACATGGATCCCATCTCAGACTTCATGACCTCAAGCCATTTTGCGGAATCTGGGCTCATCATTGCTTCTTCATAGTTCGTAGTTTCGTCATGGTCAAGTAACATGACCTCCAGAACTGGATTACCATACCACTCGTGCGCGGATCTTGCTCTGGTTGACCTACGAGGTTCGGTAGTAACTTGATCTGAAGTTTCATGATCATTAGCTTCCTCACTAATTGGTGTAGATGTCATAGGAACCGGTTTCTGTGATGAACTATTTTCCAATAAGGGACCAGGTATAGTTACCTCATCAAGTTCTACTTTCCTCCCACTCACTTCTTTCGAGAGAAACTCCTTCTCTAGAAAGGATCTATTCTTAGCAACGAATATTTTGCCTTCGGATCTGTGATAGAAGGTGTACCCAATAGTTTCCTTTGGGTATCCTATGAAGACACATTTCTCCGATTTGGGTTCGAGCTTATCAGGTTGAAGCTTTTTCACATAATCATCGCAGCCCCAAACTTTAAGAAACAACAACTTTGGTTTCTTGCCAAACCATAGTTCATAAGGCGTCGTCTCAACGGATTTTGACGGTGCCCTATTTAACGTGAATGTAGCCGTCTCTAAAGCATAACCCCAAAATGATAGCGGTAAATTAGAAAGAGACATCATAGATCGCACCACACTAGTAGAAAAAACCCCATTCGTCCCGGTTGGTAAGGGCCTTTTGTACTGGTTTGTGAACCGGGACTAAAGGGTCGTTACTAATGCCATAGCCCTTTAGTCCCGGTTCTTACACAAACCGGGACAGATGGGCCTCCAGGTGGCTGGTGCGCCGAGCCCAGGCAGGAGGGCCTTTGGTCCCGGTTGGTGGCACCAACCGGGACCAATAGGCATCCACGCGTCAGCATTTGAGGGGCTGGGGTTTTTGTTTTTTTAAGGGGGGGCATTTTGGGGGTTTAATTTAGGTGTTTCATATATTGTGTTAGCTAGCTAATTAATAGAGAGAAGTGTCCTCTCTTATGTCCGTGCTTGGTTGAAGCTATATATACGTATATATAGAGAGGACTAGACACGATAGCTAGTAAGCAAATGAAGGAAACATAAGATCGTCATGAACATATGCATACAGAGAGAAGTGATATCGACCACCTCTCCTTCTCCGAGAGATTGGTCAAACAACAAGTTCTCGCATATTTATTCGACACTACGAACTACATATATACAATAATTATCTCTTACAATATAATCTCCTAATTATATATGAACGCAGGGTCCACATAGTATTCTCCGTCTTCAGCGATCACGTGGTCAAGGAAGAATGCCACCAATTCCTCTTGAATTGCTCGCATACGATCTGGTGCTAGGAGTTCATCCCGCATCCGAAACATCTAATTTGAACAAGGGGGTCAATACATATATATATATGAATAAATGAAACTCAACACAAATGATGGTAATAAAATAAAATTGTGAATATTATTGGTTACGCACTTCATATTGATCATCAGAGTACCCCCGTTCACAGGTCGTGTGGCGGATGGACTCGCAAACGTAGTATCCACAGAAATCATTCCCTTATTCCTGCCACAACCACTTTACAAGAAATAGAGGTTAATCAAACTGATAAGCAAGCATGACAAATGATATTGATGAAACTAGCGCTTGAATCACTAGGAGATGCGCGGAACATGTTACTATAGTACTTACTTTCGGGTGTCTAAATTGCAACTTCTTCGGCAATCCCGGAGCTTTTTTGGTGAATTTTCTCCAAACCCTGCCAGACAAAGAAAACAATTACTTGATATCAGAAAATGAACAAAGTTGCTGATATGGTGGATAATGATTGATTTAACTTACTTCTCGAGCATTTGAGTCATGTCCGCATAGTCCTGGGGATCTTTTTGTCTCAAGTCTAAGACGGTTACTAGTCCCTACTCAAGCTTAATCTCTAGGAGAATATAGTGGAACCTGCGCACGCATGCATAACTCATCAATTACATTACTATAACCTGGTCTAATAAGGGAAACCGAATATGCACAAGACAGTAACACTGACTTGAAGTTGTAAGGAAATAGTATTATATCTTTGTTTTCATTTATTACCAACGATCGTAGCAAGTTGGCCTCGGTATCTTCGGCACGATATTTAACCTCAGTTGCATCTATGAGATTTGTGTTAATGAACCCAATATCACCGATTTGTCTTTTCTTCAATTGGCGATCTTCAATCTGCATAATATAGTGAGGATAATTATAAATACATGCAATGAAAGAGCTGACCTATATGGAGAGACTTAATGACAGAAGTAGTACTACTTACAGACAGTAGCAAGTGGCCGTTGCTTTATCGAGGGCCTTTTGATTGAGAAACTGGAAGAACTCCTCAAATGGAACATTAAACAGTTCAATTCCAGCGAGGTCATGCTCCTCTCTAACTCTCAGCTTCAAAGTATTCCTCCCCCCAGACTCTCTCCAGGTTTTCATGTACCAATCATGGAATCTTCGCATCATCGTTGTTAGAGATCTTTCATCTTTTATGAGAGGCTTCCCATACTCGTATTTGTGTTCCTCCACCTCCAAGAAATCATAATGTACATCGTCGGGCAGGTAATCTCCAAGATTGCTATAACCGGCCACCATCCTCGGATCATTAGCGATGATGTCGCTAGACACCTTGAGCGGGGGGCACGATTGGTTCGCTTGTTCGCCGAGCTGGGCAATTTTTTTCCCAGCTCGTCGTTCTTTTATCCTTTGATCACTAACAGTACTTCCCGACCACTCCGCTTCGACAAATGACTTTGCAATAATGCGCTCATAGTTGCCTTTCGGTGGAGACTTTGCTGGTTTTTTCAGGGAAGCCAGAGTGCGCTTCACTTTCACCGGATCTACCGTCTCCTTCGGAGGTGGATGTTTCTTTGCTTTCACCCCTTCAAAGAAGTTCGTCACTTCGGCTCGCACGATCTTCACTTTCTCCTCCGGGGTCCTCTCGTATGGTAACTTCTCTGGAGTCTTCAGAGAAGGACCAAATCTGTATTTCCTCCCGCCTCTGGCTGTACTGCTAGACGCCGGCAGAGCAGATGGAGCGGCTGCGGCTATCTTCTTTCCTTGCTTACGAGGCGGAGGAGAAGGACTACGACGCGTCGGAGCGGCGACGGATCTCTTCCGCCCTTGCTGACGAGGCGGAGAAGGAGGCGGAGTGCCTCCACGCACCGGAGAAGGAGGCTGAGTGCCCTGATCACTCGCCGGAGGAGGAGGCGGAGTTCCCTGACTCGCCGGAGGAGGAGGAGGCGGAGGCGTCCAGTTTAGAAGGTTGATGAGCTCCTTTCGCCATAGGCATGGAGTCAATAGACAAGAACCCAGCCGAGTCTCCCCTTCACCGGTACGGTAGTCAAGCTGGAGGTCCTCAAATCCCTCTGTTATTCCGTCCACCGTCACCCTGGCATATCCTTCTGGAATCGGACGACAGTGAAAAGTTGCGCCGGGTTCAGGAGGTCGAACAGAGCCGATAGCTGCCTTGACTTTGAAGTTCTGCCATTGCGTCATAAGGTGACAATGTTGAGACTCCGTGATAGCATCCACGGGGTAGCTAGCAGGAGCCGTCAAGACATGCTCCGGCTAAAGGAGCTCGGTGGAAGCCACACTGCTCCTCCGCTGAGATGGCGGGGTAGCTTCAGGGGTAGTTTCGGCAGGTCGCTTGCTGCGAGCTACTTCTCGTTCCTCTAGCGCTTGAAACCTTTCGTGCAGTGTCTGAATTTGGGCATGCTCCACTTTTTTCCTCCTCTCCTGGCATTTGTAACCGCCTGCGTCCGGAAAACCAGCCTTCCACGAAACGGAGCCTGGCGTGCCTCGTGTCCGTCCAGGGTGCTCAGGATTCCCGAGGGCCATTGTGAGCTCGTCGTTCTCTCTGTCTGGAACGAACGTCCCTTGCTGCGCTGCATCGATATACTGCTTAAGCCTCTTGACTGGTATGTTCATTTGCTCGTCCGTCCAAACGCATTTCCCCAATATAGGGTCCAAGGTTCCGCCAGCCCCGAAGAACCAAGTCCGGCAACGGTCTGGCCAGTTCATTGTCTCTGGTTCGATCCCTTTATCAAGTAGATGATTCTCAGCCTTGGCCCACTTAGGCCGGGCTTTGAGGTAGCCACCTGACCCCGTGCGATGGTGAAGCTTCTTCTTCACAGCATTTTTCTTGTTTGTTGCCGACATCTCCTTACTCTTTTCCGATGTCTTGTAGGCCACAAATGCGGGCCAGTGATCTCTGATCTTCTCATATCTGCCGATGAATTCTGGTGTCTCTTCTTTGTCGACAAACGTTTTCAGCTCATTCTTCCACCTCCTGAATAGCTCTACCATCTTCTTAAGAGCACGAGACTTGATTAATTGCTCTTTAACTGGCTTCTCTGGATCCTCCTCTGGCGGTAGGGTGAAATTTGCCTTCAGCTCAGTCCAAAGATCATGTTTCTGCATATCATTGACATAAGACACCTCAGGGTCTTCGTTCTTGGGCTTATACCATTGTTGGATGCTGATCGGGATCTTGTCCCTAATAAGAACCCCACACTGAGCAGCAAATGCTTCCTTTGTTCGGATGGGTTCAATTGGCATGCCATCGCGCGCGATTGCTGTGATTTCAAACCTTTCATCCGAGCGCAACTTTTTCTTCGGGCCTCGTCTCTTTACCGAAGTTGTGCTCGATCCGGAGGGCTAGAAAAAAGAAGAAAGACGAGAGTTAATTAATATGTGTACATACCAAAACAATGGATGCATCAATTAGCTAGTCATCACAGGCTTAACTAATATATTTACCTAGCCGGACTCTGTTCGGTCACCGGAGCCGTCACCACGGGCTCCTTCTTGCACCAACATTGGGTCACCAAAGCCATCATAATCATGTCTTTCCTCCTCCATTCTTCGATCACCGTAGCCTGCTTCTTCTTCACCCTGTTCTTCCAGACCATCATTATCGTTAAGATACGACAAGACATCACCTCCGGCTAAGATTATGTCCCCCAATATCTCTTCTGCTTCCTTGTCTCGTCCGTGCTCCATTGTTTCTACAAATATTACAGCATGGCAACTATTACACAAACATGACAGCAGGTGGATATATTAGTGGAAAACGTAGACCTAGCTTCTTCCGGGTTTGGGGTGGCCTCGGCAACGCTTCAAGGGTAGGAGCACGGCGGGAGGGGGTAGGAGACCGACATTGTTTTTTTCTAGGGTTTGGGTGTCCTCGAGAGTTTTGGTCGAGCGAGAGGGCCGGGGGTGCTCCCGTTGTATAAGTTATCACAGTCGAAGTTATCCGGGAGGGGGTTATATCGACAACGACAACATACATACAGGGAAAATAATGTTATCAGGGAGGGGGTAGGTCGAACCCCCCCCCTCGTGTTGAAGTTATCGGGACACAGGGTATATCAACAACGACATATCCGATAAAAAATAAGAAGACGAAGAAGAAATAAAAAGAGGAGAAGAAGATATTAATAGAGGAGAAGATTGAAGAAAAAAAGAAGAAGAAAAAAGAGGAGAAGAAGAGAAAATAGATTTTTTTTTCTATTTTCTCTTCTTCTCCTCTATTCCTTTCTTCTTCTCCTCTTCTTTTTCTTCTTTTTTCTTCTTCTTATTTATTTCTCCTCTTCTTCCTCTCCTCCTCTTCTTCTTTCTTCCTCTTCTTATTTTCCTTTTTCCTCTCATTCTTTTTCTTCTTCTTCCTTTCCTAGCTAGATATATAAAACTTTTCTAAAAACGTAACTTTTGCATACATACATGGGAAAATAATGTTATTGGGGAGGGGGTAGGTCGACCCCCCCCCTCATGTTGAAGTTATCGAGACACGGGGTATATCGACAACGACATATCTGATAAAAAATAAGAAGACAAAGAAGAAATAAAAAGAGGAGAAGAAGATATTAATAGAGGAGAAGATTGAAGAAAAAAAGAAGAAAAATGTTTTCTAAAAATGTAACTTTTGCATATATACATGGAAAAAATGTTTTCTTCTCCAACACAAAACACATCGCATCTCATCTCATTTCATCCACATCCATGCATACATCATATATATGATCATCTATGAACAAAAAAACATCATATTCTATATAAAAATCATCATATATATGAACAAATACAATTATGATAACAAGCATATACATCATCATATATAAGAAAAAAAGAAGCATATACATGAAAAAACAAGCATATATATCATCATATATATGAAAAAACAAGGACAGGGAGGGCGCCGACCGGACCAAGGTGAGGAGGAGTAGGGGCGCGGGGTCTGTGACGAGGATGGTGATGGCGATGACGTCGACGGGGCAAGGGGGCGCGCGCTCAGGGTAGGGGGCGACGGCGACGAAGGGGGCGGGGCAGGGCGATGGCAATGACGGGGCAGACCGGGGCGGCACGCGTCAGGGCAGGGCAGGGGCGGTTGGTGGCACCAACCAGGACCAAAGGGCTTGTGCTGCCCCGCGTCAAATGTTTAGTACCACCTCGCTAGCTGAGAGAGCTCGAGAGTGGTTTATAAGCGCTGCTGCGCCCACCCTCTCGAGCTCCTCTCAATTGCAGGCTTTCGGGCATAACCGTACGCTGTGTGCCTGTGGGCCTACTAGGCCTCCTGCGGGCCTGAATCCTGGCCCATGGTAGGGTTTCTAGTCGTATTCAGGTCGTGGGGGCCCAGTAGGTGGCACTTTTTTTGTTTTCTTTGTTGCTTTATTTATTTTATTTTGTTTCTACTTACAACAAAATACTTATTGTTGCTATTTTTATTTATTTTATTAAATTTTATTTTTAATTATATTTCTTTTAGGTCACAAAAATTCTAAACTTTTTGTTAGTGCCATTAGTTTTCAAATTTGCTTTTTTGTTTTATTTGTTGCTTTATTTATTTTATTTTGTTTCTACTTACAACAAAATACTTATTGTTGCTATTTTATTTATTTTATTAAAGTTTATTTTTATTTATTTTTCTTTTAGGTCACAAAAATTATAAACTTTCTTTAGTGCCATTAGTTTTCAAATTAGTTTTTTTTCTTTGTTGCTTTATTTATTTTATTTTGTTTCTACTTACAAAAAAATACTTATTGTTGCTATTTTTATTTACTTTATTAAAGTTTATTTTTTCTTATTTTTCTTTTAGGTCACATAAATTATAAACTTTTTGTTAGTGCCATTAGTTTCAAATTTGTTTTTTTGTTTTCTTTGTTGCTTTATTTATTTTATTTTATTTCTACTTACAACAAAATACTTATTATTGCTATTTTTATTTATTTTGTTAAAGTTTATTTTTAATTATTTTTGCTTTTAGGTCGGAAAAATTATAAACTTTCTATTAGTGCCATTAGTTTTCAAATTTGAATAGTTAAAATTTGAATTCTTTGAAATTTGTGTGAATCACAAGTTTGTGATTAACTTTACTAAAAAAATGACCATAGATGCGCTTATAGAGAAAATTCAACCTAAATTCATAGTAAATTTCTATGAATTCCAGAGAAATTCACTCTGAATTTAGGTCAAATTTCCTGTATAAGGGCATCTATTTTCACTTTGAGAGGAGGTCAACAAGGCAGAGAGGGAAGGGCTTATAAACCGGTGTGAGCGCCCTTCGGTTGGCGAGGTGGGACTAAACTCTGACCGCAACAAGGACCAACCCTTTAGTCCCGGTTTGTGGCACAAACCGGGACTAATGGTCATGGGCCAGGGGCGAGGCGCATTGGTCCCGATTGGTGCCACGAACCGGGACCAATGCCCCCTTTAGTCCCGGTTGGTGGTACCAACCGGGACCAAAGGCCTTGTGCTGCCCCGCGTCAAAAGTTTAGTACCACCTTGCTAGCTGAGAGAGCTCGAGAGTGGTTTATAAGCGCTGCTGCGCCCACCCTCTCGAGCTCCTCTCAATTATAGGCTTTTGGGCCTAACCATACGCTGTGTGCCTGTGGGCCTACTGGGCCACCTGCGGGCCTGAATCCTGGCCCATGGTAGGGGTTCTAGTCGTATTCAGGCCGTGGGGGCCCAGTAGGTGGCACTTTTTTTGTTTTTGTTGTTGCTTTATTTATTTTATTTTGTTTCTACTTATAACAAAATACTTATTGTTGCTATTTTTATTTATTTTATTAAAGTTTATTTTTAATTATTTTTCTTTCAGGTCACAAAAATTATAAACTTTCTGTTAGTGCCATTAGTTTTCAAATTTGAATAGTTAAAATTTGAATTCTTTGATATTTGTGTGAATCACAAGTTTGTGATTAACTTTACTATAAAATAGTTTTTTCCAGTTTTTTTGTTTTGTTGTTTGCATTATTTATTTTCTTTTATTTTTTCTTTTATTTTTTAATTCTTTTTGCTTTTAGGTCAGAAAAATTATAAACTTTCTGTTAGTGCCATTAGTTTTAGAAAAATTATAAACTTTCTGTTAGTGCGATTAGTTTTCAAATTTGGGTAGTTAAAATTTGAATTCTCCGAAATTTGTGTGAATCACAAGTTTGTGATTAACTTTACTATAAAAATAGTTTTTTTCCAGTTTTTTTGTTTTGTTTTTTGCATTATTTATTTTCTTCTGTTTTTTGCTTTATTTGTTAATTCTTTTTGCTTTTAGGTCAGAAAAATTATAAACTTTCTGTTAGTGCCATTAGTTTTAGAAAAAAATATAAACTTTCTGTTAGTGCCATTAGTTTTCAAATTTGAATAATGGTATTACGACGGCCGAACCATAAGACATTAAAGCATTTCAAATTAACTCTGGAAAAGTTGAAAGTTGGCATGGTATCATAATTTCACCCACATAGCATGTGCATGTACAAAACGGACAATGGTATCATAGTCGTCTGTGACAAAGTTGGCATGGTATCATCATAATAGTTGCGGGAGAATGTCTTCACTTTTTCTTCGCTTGTGTCATTTGCTTATTGCGCCGTAACCATGGATAATCTTCATTTTTTATCAAGATTCTTGGGTCAGCCTTGACTTTGAAGGGAGCAATTTCATGAAACTTTTCATAATCTTCAGACAAGTTTGTCTTGCCCTCCACTCCCATGATGTCCCTTTTTCCTGAAAGAACTATGTGGCGCTTTGGCTCATCGTATGATGTATTCGCTTATCTTTTCTTTTTCTCGGTTTGGTAGACATGTCCTTCACATAGATAACCTGTGCCACATCATTGGCTAGGACGAACGGTTCGTCAGTGTACCCAAGATTTTTCAGATCCACTGTTGTCATTCCATACTGTGGGTCTACCTGTACCCCGCCTCCTGACAGATTGACCCATTGGCACTTAAACAAAGGGACCTTAAAATCATGTCCGTAGTCAAGTTCCCATATGTCCACTATGTAACCATAATATGTGTCCTTTCCCCTCTCGGTTGCTGCATCAAAGCAGACACTGCTGTTTCGGTTGGTGCTCTTTTGATCTTGGGCGATCGTGTAAAATGTATTCCCATTTATCTCGTATCCTTTGTAAGTCAATACAGTCAAAGATGGTCCCCTAGACAACAAGTACAGCTCATCACGAAAAGTGTTGTCACCTCTGAGACGTGTTTCCAACCAACTGCTGAAAGTCCTGATGTGTTCACATGTAATCCAGTCGTCGCACTGCTCCGGGTGTTTGGAGCGCAAACTGTTCTTGTGTTCATCGACATACGGGGTCACCAAGAATATCCGTCCCTGCATATTATTGAGTCCCCTCCAAGCGTGCCTTTTCCAGTCAGTCTCCCCTCATACCGCGTTTTAGGGAGACCTATCTTCTTAAGGCCAGGAATGAAGTCAACACAAAACCCAATGACATCCTCTGTTTGATGGCCCATGGAGATGCTTCCTTCTGGCCTAGCGCGGTTACAGACATATTTCTTTAGGACTCCCATGAACCTCTCAAAGGGGAATATTGTGTAGAAATACTGGTCCCAGAATGACAATCTCGTCGACTAGATGAACTAGGACGTGCGTCATGATATTGAAGAAGGATGGTGGGAACACCAGCTCGAAACTGACAAGACATTGCGCCACATCACTCCTTAGCCTTGGTATGATTTCTGGATCGATCACCTTCTGAGAGATTGCATTGAGGAATGCACATAGCTTCACAATGGCTAATCGGACATTTTTCGGTAGAAGCCCCCTCAATGCAACCAGAAACAGTTGCGTCATAATCACGTGGCAGTCATGAGACTTTAGGTTCTGGAACTTTTTCTCTGGCATATTTATTATTCCCTTTATATTCTACGAGAAGCCAGTCGGTACCTTCATACTAAGCAGGCATTCAAAGAAGATTTCTTTCTCTTCTTTCGTAAGAGCGTAGGTGGTAGGACCTTCATACTGCTTCGGAGGCATGTCGTATTTTTCTTGGAAACGTTGCAGGTCCTCCCGTGCCTCGGGTGTATCTTTTGTCTTCCCATACACGCCCAAGAAGCCTAGCAGGTTCACGCAAAGGTTCTTCGTCACATGCATCACGTCGATTGAAGAGCGGACCTCTAGGTCTTTCCAGTAGGGTATGTCCCAAAATATAGATTTCTTCTTCCACATGGGTGTGTGTCCCTCAGCGTCATTCGGAATAGCTAGTCCGCCGGGACCCTTTCCAAAGATTATGTGTAAATCATTGACCATAGCAAGTATGTGATCACCGGTACGCATGGTGGGCTTCTTCCGGTGATCTTCCTCGCCTTTGAAATGCTTGCCTTTCTTTCGACATTGATGGTTGGTCGAAAGAGATCAACGATGGCCCAGGTACACATTCTTCCTGCATTTGTCCAGGTATATACTTTCAGTTTCATCTAAACAATGCGTGCATGCGTGATATCCCTTATTTGTCTGTCCTGAAAGGTTACTCAGAGCAGGCCAACCGTTGATGGTTACAAACAGCAACGCGTGCAGGTTAAATTCCTCTTGTTTGTGCTCATCCCACGTACGTACACCGTTTCCATTCCATAGCTGTAAAAGTTCTTCAACTAATGGCATTAGGAACACATCAATGTCGTTGCCGGGTTGCTTAGGGCCTTGGATGAGAACTGGCATCATAATGAACTTCCGCTTCATGCACATCCAAGGAGGAAGGTTATACATACATAGAGTCACGGGCCAGGTGCTGTGATTGTTGCTCTGCTCCCCCAAAGGCTTAATGCCACCCGCGCTTAAACCAAACCATACGTTCTTTGGGTCACTTGCAAACTCAGGCCAGTACTTTCTCTCTATTTTTCTCCACTGCGACCCGTCAGCGGGTGCTCTCTACTTCCCGTCTTTCTTACGGTCCTCACTGTGCCATCGCATCAACTTGGCATGCTCTTCGTTCCTGAACAGACATTTCAACCATGGTATTATAGGAGCATACCGCATCACCTTCGCAGGAACCCACTTCCTACGCGGCTCATCGTCAACATCACCAGGGTCATCTCGTCTGATCTTATACCGTAATGCACTGCATACCGGGCATGCGTTCAGATCCTTGTACGCATCGTGGTAGAGGATACAGTCATTAGGGCATGCATGTATCTTCTGCACCTCCAATCCTAGAGGGCATACGACCTTCTTTGCTGCGTATGTACTATCGGGCAATTCGTTATCCTTTGGAAGCTTCTTCTTCAATATTTTCAGTAGCTTATCAAACCTTTGTCAGGCACAGCATTCTCTGCCTTCCACTGCAGCAATTCCAGTATGGTACCGAGCTTTGTGTTGCCATCTTCGTAATTGGGGTACAACCTTTTTTGTGATCCTCTAACATGCAATCAAACTTCAGCTTCTCCTTTTGACTTTCGCATTGCATCCTTGCATCGACAATGACCCGGCGGAGATCATCATCATCGGGCACATCGTCTGGTTCCTCTTGATCTTCAGCAGCTTCCCCCATTGCAGCATCACCATATTCAGGGTGCACATAGTTGTCATCGTCCTCTTCTTCTTCGCCGTCTTCCATCATAACCCCTATTTCTCCGTGCCTCGTCCAAACATTATAGTGTGGCATGAAGCCATTGTAAAGCAGGTGGGTGCGAAGGATTTTCCGGTCAGAGTAAGACTTCGTATTCCCACATTTAGGGCATGGACAACACATAAAACCATTCTGCTTGTTTGCCTCAGCCACTTCGAGAAAATCATGCACGCCCTTAATGTACTCGGAGGTGTGTCTGTCACCGTACATCCATTGCCGGTTCATCTGCGTGCATTATATATAATTAAGTGTGTCAAAAACCATTACAAAACATCATGAATAGATAATTAAGTGACCAAATTAATAGAAGTTCATCATCACATTAAAACCAAAGTACATACATAGTCCTCATCTAACAACATATAGCTCTCCAGAGCATCTAATTAATTAAACCATACATTGAAACTATCTAAAACATTTCAATGCGAAAACAAATGCGATCATAATCGCAACCAAGGTAACAATTGATCCAACGGCATAATGATACCAAGCCTCGATATGAATGGCATATTTTCTAATCTTTCTAATCTTCAAGCGCATTGCATCCATCTTGATCTTGTGATCATCGACGACATCCGCAACATGCAACTCCAATATCATCTTCTCCTCCTCAATTTTTTTTATTTTTTCCTTCAAGTAATTGTTTTCTTATTCAACTAAATTTAACCTCTCAACAATAGGGTCGGTTGGAATTTCCGGTTCAACTACCTCCTACATAAATAAAATCTATGTTACGTTGGTCGGCATAATTGTCATAAACAATAAATGAACCAAATAGTTATAAAAAGATAATATATACCACATCTGAATCATAGACAGGACGAGGGCCGACGGGGGCGGATACCAAAACCATCGCACTATATAATAACAAGCAATAAAATAGTAAGAAAATTAAACAAGTATCTATCAAAAGTAAGAATTTTTTTCTTTCAGAAAGAAGATAAGAACAAGAGGCTTACCACGGTGGTGCTGGCGATGAGATCGGTGCGGGCGATCGACGACGGTGAAGACGGGAATGGGACGTGATGGGCCGCTAAACCTAGACAAATCTCGAGGAAAATGGAGCTTTGAGGTCGAGCTTCGAGATGAGAAAGATTAACTAGTGTGGCTCGGGCATTTCATCGAACACCTCATGTGCATAGGAGGTGAGCTAGAGCACCACAAAGCCCTCCCCTCGCCGACCAGAGAAAAACAGAGCACTGGAGTGCTCTGCTCGTGGGCGAGGGGTATATATAGGCACCTCATTGGTCCCGGTTCGTGGCATGAACCGGGACTAAAGGGCAGCCTGTGGTCCCGGTTCAAGCCACCAACCGGGACCAATGGTGGTGGGCCAGGAGCGAGGCCCATTGTCCCGGTTTGTCCCACCAACCGGGACCAAAGGGGCCAGACGAACCGGGACCAATGCCCCCATGAGGCCCGGCAGGCCCCTAGCCTCACGAACCGGGACCAATGCCCCCATGGGTCCCAGTTCTGGACTGAACCGGGACTAATGGGCTGACTCGGCCTGAACCAAAGCCCTCTTTTCTACTAGTGCCATATCTAGTTAAGTATGATTACGACGTTCAGACACACCATTACGCTGTGGTGTTCCGGGTGGCGTGAGTTGGGAAACTATTCCGCATTGTTTCAAATGTAGGCCAAACTCGTAACTCAAATATTCTCCTCCACGATCAGATCGCAGAAACTTTATTTTCTTGTTACGATGATTTTCCACTTCACTCCGAAATTCTTTGAACTTTTCAAATGTTTCAGACTATGTTTCATTAAGTAGATATACCCATATCTGCTCAAATCATCTGTGGAGGTGAGAAAATAACGATACCCGCCGCGAGCCTCAATATTCATCGGACCACACACATCAGTATGTATGATTTTCAACAAATCTGTTGCTCGCTCCATAGTTCCGGAGAACGATGTTTTGGTCATCTTGCCCATAAGGCGTGGTTCGCAAGTACCAAGTGATTCATAATCAAGTGATCCCAAAAGTCCATCAGTATGGAGTTTCTTCATGCGCTTTATACCAACATGACCCAAACGGCAGTGCCACAAATAAGTTGCACTATCATTATCAACTCTGCATCTTTTGGCTTCAACATTATGAATATGTGTATCACTACTATCGAGATTCAACAAGAATAGACCGCTCTTTAAGGGTGCATGACCATAAAAGATATTACTCATATAAATAGAACAACCACTATTCTCAAATTTAAATGAATAACCGTCTCGCATCAAACAAGATCCAGATATAATGTTCATGCTTAACGCTGGCACCAAATAACAATTATTTAGGTCTAAAACTAATCCCGAAGGTAGATATAGAGGTAGCGTGCCGACGGCGATCACATCGACTTTGGAACCATTTCCCACGTGCATCGTCACCTCGTCCTTAGCCAGTCTTCGCTTAATCCGTAGTTCCTGTTTCGAGTTGCAAATATTAGCAACATAACCAGTACCAAATACCCAGGTGCTACTGCGAGCTCTGGTAAGGTACACATCAATAACATCTATATCACATATACCTTTGTTCACTTTGCCATCCTTCTTATCCGCCAAAAACTTGGGGCAGTTCCGCTTCCAGTGATCAGTCTGTTTGCAGTAGAAGCACTTAGTCTCAGGCTTAGGTCCAGACTTGGGTTTCTTCTCCTGAGCAGCAACTTTTTTGTCGTTCTTCTTGAAGTTCCCCTTCTTCTTCCCATTGCCCTTTTTCTTGAAACTGGTGGTATTATTGACCATCAACACTTGATGCTCCTTCTTGATTTCTACCTCCGCAGCCTTTAGCATCGCAAAGAGCTCGGGAATAGTCTTGTTCATCCCTTGCATATTATAGTTCATCATGAAGCTTTTGTAGCTTGGTGGCAGTGATTGAATAACTCTTTCAATGACACTATCAATAGGAAGATTAACTCCCAGTTGAGTCAAGTGATTATGATACCCAGACATTTGAGTATATGCTCACTGACAGAACTATTCTCCTCCATCTTGCAGCTATAGAACTTATTGGAGACTTCATATCTCTCAATCCGGGCATTTGCTTGAAATATTAACTTCAACTCCTGGAACATCTCATATGCTCCATGACGTTCAAAACATCGTTGAAGTCCTGGTTCTAAGCCGTAAAGCATGGCACACTGAACTATCCAGTAGTCATCAGCTTTACTCTGCCAAACGTTCTTAACGTTGTCAGCAGCATATGCAGTAGGCCTGGCACCCAGCGGTGCTTCCAGGACGTAATTCTTCTGTGCAGCAATGAGGATAATCCTCAAGTTATGGACCCAGTCCGTGTAATTGCTACCATCATCTTTCAACTTTGCTTTCTCAAGGAACGCATTAAAATTTAACGAAACAACAGCACGGGCCATCTATCTACAACAACATAGATAAGGAAAATACTATCAGGTACTAAGTTCATGATAAATTTAAGTTCAATTAATCATACTACTTAAGAACTCCCACTTAGATAGACATCCCTCTAATCATCTAAGTGATCACGTGATCCATATCAACTAAACCATAACCGATCATCACATGAAATGGAGTAGTTTTCAATGGTGAACATCACTATGTTGATTGTCGATGTCAAAACCGGTGGATCTCGGGTAGGGGGTCCCGAACTGTGCGTCTAAGGAGGATGGTAACAGGAGGCAGGGGACACGATGTTTTACCTAGGTTCGGGCCCTCTTGATAGAGGTAAAACCCTATGTCCTGCTTGATTGTTCTTGATGATATGAGTATTACAAGAGTAGATCTACCACGAGATCAGAGAGGCTAAACCCTAGAAGCTAGCCTATGGTATGATTGTATCTTGTCCTATGGACTAAAACCCTCCGGTTTATATAGACACTGGAGAGGTCTAGGGTTACACAAGGTCGGTTACAAAAGAGGAGATATCCATATTCGTATTGCCTAGCTTGCCTTCCACGCCAAGTAGAGTCCCATCCGGACACGGGACGAAGTCTTCAACCTTGTATCTTCATGGTCCAACAGTCTGGCCAAAGGATATAGTCCGGCTGTTCGGAGACCCCCTAATCCAGGACTCCCTAAGTAGCCCCTGAACCAGGCTTCAATGACGATGAGTCCGGCGCGCAGAGTTGTCTTCGGCATTGCAAGGCGGGTTCCTCCTCCGAATACACCACGGAAGAGTTTGAATACAAGGATAGTGTCCGACCCTGCAAAATAAGTTTCACACACCACCGTAGAGAGAATAATATTTCCACAAATCTAATTTGCTGATACGTTTTGATAGCATGACATCATGCCACAGCCTGGTCATTATTTGAACATTTTTCTTTAACCAGCCCTGCACAACGCGAGGCGGTTTCTTGACACGTCTTGTCAAAGCAGAGATTATGTTCCCCTTATCACGGGATTCTCATCAATACAAACGTGGGTAACCCAACCGTGCCTGTTGGTATGACTCCTAGATCTTAGGTAAGTCTCGAACAGCCACGAGGGGGACACCTGATATTCACCCTCTTTATAAAGGGACATGGCCTTTTCTTTCTCCCCTCCCGCGCTCAATCGAATCCTTTCCCCGCCTCGAGTTCTAACACCCAAAGCTCAAGTCAGGCGCTTCGGACCTTCAATCATGTCCGGATCCAGCCTTCAAGGCCGGTGGACGCCTTCCTCTATCACAGAGGAGGACATCAAGAAGTTGAGGGAGGCCAGATATCTGACCGTTGAATTTTCGCATAGGCTGCCTGCCCGAGGGCAGGTCGTCCCTACTCCCGAACCCACCGAGAGCGTCGTGTTCGTCTCCCACTTTCTCCGAGGACTAGGCCTTGCTCTGGATCCCTTTGTCAGGGGTATTAGGTTCTATTATAGGCTAGATTTTCACGATCTGGCCCCGGATTCCCTTATTCACATCTCGTCATTTATCGTTGTATGTGAGGCCTTCCTCCGCATTACCCCTTACTTCGGCATGTGGCTCAAAACCTTTGATGTGAAGCCGAAGATGGTCGAGGGGCAGTACGCAGCGTGCGGAGGTGCTTTAATAAGCAAAATTGCTGACGCTCCATGGCCAAAGGGTTCCTTTCCAAAGGTGTCCGGACTGTGGCAGCGGGAGTGGTTCTACATCACAGCTCCCCGAAGTGCCAAATGGGTAGCTGCCCCCGCCTTTCGCTCGGGCCCCCCACCACAACTGATGTCATGGATCAGCAGGGGGCTGAGCTGGGGTCCAGCCAAGGACGTGCCAATACTGCAGAGCCGTATCTGAGATCTCTTCGAGGGAGATTTCAGTCTGGTTATGGTAATGCAAGTTATGCTGGTTCGTCGAGTCCAGCCTTGCAAACGCCGACCCCTCCGTATGTGGGAATTCAACCCGGAAGGACCGCGCGCTATTCAGCATTTCCTCGGCATGACGCACGAGGAGATGTACAAATCGTTCTTCGGACCCCAAATAGAGTGTCCGGACACCACCGAGGACGTGGGCCTAAGCTGCAACCGCCCCGCTGCCCAAGTAAGTAATCCCATGGCCGAACACACTGTCCTTTTATTTATCATGACATCATTTGAAGAATCGCTCTTTGACCAAGGACTGGATAACAAAGGCGAAGCTGAGCTGGTGTTCGGCTCCCCTTCCTGAGGGTTGGACAATCCGGTGCTGGAAAAGATGCTCGAGCCAGCACCTTTCTAGCGCCCTCAAAGGAAGATGAAGGGGGAATAAAGAGGGCGAAAGCGGGCCTCCATGGCTATCTATTCCAATCGAGGGAATGAGCGCCTCCACGAGGGAGGATAGCAAGGGGAAGAATCAAAATTCTCTCTCCCCGGGGAAGGAAGAGGACTACCTCTGAAGATCTGGAAAGCTAAGGTTTCCAAACGGGAGAAGAAATCTCCGCCAGAGGGTCCTGCCTCGGAGGGTATTCTGGCCACACAATGTCCGCGCGGGGATCAGCCCTCTACGAGCTGTAAGTAATCAAAAAGTACTTAATAGTGAAGATATCCTATCTTACTTCCGAAGACAATAATCGATGCTTATAAATTATAGTCCAGATCGCAGCCCTTCTCGACAAAGTTCATCTTCGGGGGATCTTCTTCGGAGATGATGGAGAGCGAAATGCCTCCCCCGGACTCCCCAGCTCAAGAACCGGGCGACCTTGAAGTGTCATCGCGAAGGTATCTCCAGATCCACTAGGGCCAGAGGATAACCCTTTGGCTGCCCGGCATCCCCAGTATCCGGCTCCTGAGGGGAGCGGCAGCAAGGGTCCGTACAGTGTGCGGTCGGACGCGCTGAAGGATCTTCTGGGGCAAGCTGTTGTCTCGGAAGTGCATCATACGCTAATGGGTACGGTGATTGAAAGGATTTCACCCGCTGAAAGCGGTTTGCACGAAGCTTTTATGAGTCTGCTGAAAGGCTTCGAGGTACGTGAAACAATGTATGCCTTTAACAGTACCGCATACATTAGGTATGACCATGCAGATATTAGCCCTGAGACTCTGGTTGTCGTCGGGAACGGCGACAAACAGAGGATCATAGTCCCAGGTAATAACCAGATCGCCTTTATGTGCAGGTGGTTGAAGCTCCGGTGGTTAGCCGGACTGATGGTTTTGCCGAACTAAAGCGGCAACTGGATGCGGCAGATGCCGACATCGTGCTTGTCAACAAGCGGCTTGACGAGGCACAGGGTGAGTGATTTTTCTGGTGATCGTCACGTAATAAGAGCAGCATGATGCCAGTATCGTTAATATGTTGTGACTGCAGATGGAGCTGCCACCGTGGAGACCCTTCGGGCGGAGCTTGCCTGAGCCAAGGAGCAAGCAAGGAGTAGCAATGCGGCCGCTTTAAAGGCGGTCGAAGAGTTAAGGGCCGAACAGGCCGCGCATTGCGAGAGCAAGGAAAAAAATAGCCAAGATGGTTGTAGAGTTAAAAGATGCTGCTGACCGTTACCGGCTTCTTGAAGAAGAAGACCGGACGAAGGCGACGGACCTGGAGAAGGCCCGGGTGGCCGCCAAGGAAGCCCGCTCCAAAATTAGAGCGACGAAGGAGGAGCTGAATCAGGCTGCAGATATCGTGTCTGGGAAGCCCTTCTTGTTGCGGACTAAGTTCGGAGATCCGAAATATGCTCCTCTGGACCATCTATGGAGTTCTGCGGACGCGTACATGGATTTGGCTGCAAGTGCTGCTGACGCAGCCGAGTACTTCAAGGATCAGAAAGGTCCCGAAGTGGAAAAGTTGTTCTGGTCACAGTTTCACGCTCCAGTCCGTCCGCTGCTGCTGAATGAGTGATTGACCGGTTGGGCCGAGCTCCATAGGTTGTCCGGACTTGCCATGAGGTCCGTTGTGGATCACCTGTGGCCGGGAGGGCCAAGGCCGAGTAGCTACTTTAGCTTAGTGCAACAATTCCTTGAAGCTGTGCCACGCATCGATGCTGTAAAGAGATCAGCGTGCATAGAAGGTGCACGGATGGCCCTTGCCCGTGTCAAAACATACTGGGCGGAGATGGAGGCCACCACTGTTGCGGCACAGGGTTCGGCCATAGGCCGAGTTGCTGCCGAGCACTACTTTGAAGAAGTCCTTGAAGGCGCTCGTTCGATAGAGGCTCAGTGCTCGAAGAATATTATTTTCCAGTGACATGTAGTCCCATTGTACAAACAATGTTTTTCTGAATTAATCAAGGCTGTATTTATACTTTTGCCCGAAAGTACTATGATGCCTCCTGTGCGGCCGTTTATGTATATATGTATATAACCTGAAAGTTTGCAGTCGTCGGCTTCCGCCCCCACGCATATAATGCGGGGGTGTTTCGCAAAAGATGCATATCCACACTTGATCCAACGTCTTGGTCCGTTAAGGAGGTGATAGCGTAGCGAACGAGGCAATCGGACTATATTGCTTTAACACTTTCACTTAGCCATAGGAGTTTGACAGTGGGGCTACTATATAGCCCCTGGTACTTCTGCGCTCGTCCGAATACGGTGCGCGTACGTACATGACCGGGAAACGGCCCTTCGTTAATGCGGAGGAATCCCGAAGATTCCGATTAGTCATCGAGTGGTTGACCAGTCTCTCGCTATATCATGACAGTCAGTTTTCGGCTTTCTCTACTGAGGTGCTCATCCGGATGAACCAGGGCACAATCATAGTAGTTCTCCCAGTGCTACCTTAGCCGATATAACGGAACGTAAGGTACCAAAACGTGGGAGCCGGGCAAACCCAACATTTGACCAAAGACATGATTCGGAGCTGATGCATATAGGGCCAAACTCACGACGCCGAACACTCCCTAAGGTGTTTGGTCTTTATAAATATACCAGGCTAAACAATGCCCTTTATAAGAAACCCCATGTGTCCAGGTACATGCAAAATCCTAGCGCGGCCACATGCCAATAACGCCGGCATCCTTCTCGGTTGTGTGGAGTATCTGGAGGATGTGAGCAACAAGAGACAGTAAAAAAGGTTTACGCAGGGCCTTAATCTAAAAAGAAACCTTTTAGCGGGTCCCTGCTGCACGTCTGCTCCTGTGTCTCCATTGTGCCGTGTCCTGGACAGGTGTAGCACGATTGTAACCTGCAAAAAGGAAAGAACTTAGATGAAAGTTGCAGTGCCGAAAAGAAGAATGAGTTATCAGAATTCCAGAGAAGCCTAGTTGAGCCAGGCTGGCCCTGATTACACGCGGGAAGCCCCTGGTGTCTCTTTATGAGGGTTTGAAAACCAATCTTATACATGTATGATGGAACGCCGGACTCGTCTAACCGTGTGCGTGGTCTTGACGACCTGCCATTTTTCTGGTTGGTGAGGTCGTCTAGTGTGCGGCTATTAGAGCCGCCGTGTCCTCTTCCGTACATGAAGAATGGTTGGTATTTCCGCTAACTGTAATGCCGCCTCGTGGACCGGGCATCTTGAGCTTGAGAAAAGCATAATGCGGTATTGCGTTAAAACGAGCGAAAGCCGCTCTTCCGAGCAGTGCTTGATAATCACTTCGGAGTGGAGCGACGTCAAAAGTTAACGTTTCGCTTCAGAAGTTATCGGGAGAACCAAATACCACCTCTAGTGGTAGAGAGCCCGTACAGCGGGCCTCTTGGCCTGGTATTACTCCCTTGAAGGTAGTATTACTGCGGCTTATTTGTGTCGGGTCTATCCCCATTTTGCGGACTGTGTCCTGATATATCAGATTTAGATCACTGCCGCCGTCCATTAGGACCCTTGTGAAATGGTACCCATTTATTATTGGGTCTAACACCAAGGCCGTCAGTCCTTCGCGCCGGATATTTGTATTGTGATCCCTACGATCAAAAGTGATCGGGCAGGCCAACCAGGGGTTGAGCCTAGGGGTGACGGGCTTTATGGCGCGTGTGCATCGGGGTGCGTGATTGCTTCTCCCCTTTGTCACCTGGATCACGTTTACTGTTTTAACCTCTGGTGGGAACTTTTTCTGTCCTCCGGCGCTTTGCTGGCGAGGTTCATCCTCGTCTTCGCTTGGTGTCTCTTCCCCTTTGTGTTCGGCGTTTAGCTTACCGGCCTGCTTGAAGACCCAACATTCTCTGTGGGTATGATTTGCAGGTTTGTCTGGGGTGCCGTGAATCTGACAGAGTTTGTCAAGAATTTTGTTTAGGCCAGATTGTCCTTCTCTGCTGCCTTTGAAAGGATTTTTCCGCTGACCTGGTCGAGAGCCCCTGAATCCGGCGTTTACCGCCGTGTTATCTGGGCTACCTTCTTTATTTCGACGCTTGTTTTTGTTGCGTCGTGGTTTACCATTGCCATCCCTGACTTCGGATGTGCTTGGGTCGCTGGTGCTGCTACGGGCCAACCAGCTGTCCTCACCCGCACAAAAGCGGGTCATGAGGCTTGTTAAGGCTGCCATTGTTCTCGGTTTTTCTTGACCGAGGTGTCTGGCGAGCCATTCGTCTCGGACGCTGTGTTTGAAAGCTGCTAAGGCTTCGGCGTCCGGACAGTCGACAATTTGGTTCTTCTTAGTGAGGAACCTGTTCCAAAGCTTTCGGGCGGACTCTCCGGACTGTTGGATTATATGACTTAAATCGTCTGCATCCGGAGGTCGGACATAAGTCCCTTGAAAATTGGCCCGGAAAGCGTCCTCGAGCTCCTCCCAACTTCCAATTGAGTTTTCGGGGAGGCTTTTCAGCCAGTGCCTAGCTGGCCCTTTAAGCTTGAGGGGCAAGTATTTAATGGCATGGAGATCGTCTCCACGAGCCATATGGATGTGGAGGATGAAGTCCTCTATCCAGACTCCAGGGTCTGTGGTTCCGTCGTACGCCTCTATGTTCACCGGTTTGAATCCCTCTGGGAATTCATGATCCAGCACCTCATCAGTGAAACATAAGGGGTGTGCGGCACCCCTGTATTGGGATGCGCCATGGTGTTCGGACGGTTGTAGTATTCGGTGTTGGTTGTGTACCGTAGCGCGCTTCCTAGATCCGTAGATAGATCTGGTCGCGCCGGATTTTTGACGCAAGTTCTCACGTAGATCGTGTGTTGACTTATGCGTGACTTTGTTAGCCGCTCTATCGCGTTCACAGGGTGGTGGATCCGGCCGGTTGGCCGTATCACTTTTCGGCTGTATGGGCTCTAAGGCCTCATCGTCGAATTCCGGTAATAGCTTGCGCTTTGGGTAGCTTTTTGGATGGTAACTTCCACCATACTTTGTTATTTTGTTCCACTTGCTGTTGAGCGTATCTTGTGCGACCTTGAGCCTTTGCTTCTGTTTCTTCAGGCTTCTCGCTGTGGCAGTAAGCCTTCTGCGGAGGTTCTCTTGCTCCAAGTGTGTTTCCGGGATGATGGGTGCATCTTCGTCCGGACTGCTTTCTTCCCTAGACAGGGATTGATGAGGCTTATCTTTGGCGTTATCGTGTTCGAATGTCGGATCCACACTATGTTTGCAGTTTGCATCTTGATCGTTTTCTGCCATTGGGGTGGTGCAGTTGTCGTCTATTCCAGAGTCGCGTGGACTATTATTATTGTTGTTCTTGCTATGGCGGGGCTTAGGGTGGCGCCGATGACGTCGGCGCTTGGGTTGCTTCTTGGAGGGGTCATCCTCCGTCTTCTCATTGCCATTGGCTTGTTTGGGAGTGTCCATCATGTATATATCATATGATGAGGTGGCGGTCCAGTGCCCTGAGGGTGGTGGATCCTGTTCATCTCTGGCTTCGTTGTTCATACTGTCGAAGTCTTCGGAGCCGAAGTCGATCATGTCGGTTAAGTCGTTGACAATGGCTACTAAGTGGGTGGTGGGTGGGCAGCGAATTTCTTCATCGTCCGCATCCCACTCTAGCCGGACATAGTTCGGCCAAGGTTCTCCCGACAGGGAGAGAGACCTTAATTAATTTAGCACATCCCCGAAGGGTGAGTGCTGAAAGATGTCTGCGGAGGTGAACTCCATGATCGGCGCCTAGTCGGACTCGACGGGCACAGATATGAGCGGCTCGGAGAACGTGGTCGTAGATGAATCCAGTGGTTTGGCGACACGGCTCTCGTAAGGGGTGAAGTCAGTATCCGGCTCTATCGCCGCTGAGAGTGCGGGCTCCATGGCGGGGTCCATCCCTCCGCTCTTGGATGGCGCGACTTGCTCCGGATTGATGGACAGAGTAGCTACGGACGCGATCTTCTGAATATTGTCCGACGGCAGAGTTAAGTCATGCTCGTCAAGACTGTACAGCGCGTCCGACATGGGCTCAAATCCGTCGAAGATCAAGTCTCCGCGGATGTCGGCCGTGTAGTTCAAGTTTCCAAATCTGACCTGATGGCCAGGGGCGTAGCTCTCAATCTACTCTAGATGGCCAAGCGAATTGGCCCACCGTGCAAAGCCGCCGAATGTGAAGATCTGTCCGGGGAGGAAAGCCTCACCCTTGACCGCATCGCTAGCGATGATCGAAGGATCCATCAAGCCTTATGGTGGCGACACAGTGGAACTCTCAATGAAAGCACCAGTGTCGGTGTCAAAACCGGCGGATCTCGGGTAGGGGGTCCCGAACTGTGCGTCTAAGGCGGATGGTAACAGGAGGCAGGGGACACGATGTTTTACCCAGGTTCGGGACCTCTTGATAGAGGTAAAACCCTATGTCTTGCTTGATTGTTCTTGATGATATGAGTATTATAAGAGTAAATCTACCATGAGATCAGAGAGGCTAAACCCTAGAAGCTAGCCTATGGTATGATTGTATCTTATCCTACGGACTAAAACCCTCCAGTTTATATAGACACCGGAGAGGGCTAGGGTTACACAGGTCGGTTACAAAGGAGGAGATATCCATATCCGTATTGCCTAGCTTGCCTTCCACGCCAAGTAGAGTCCCATCCGGACACTGGACGAAGTCTTCAACCTTGTATCTTCATGGTCCAACAGTCCGGCCAAAGGATATAGTCCAGCTGTCCGGAGACCCCCTAATCCAGGACTCCCTCATTGATCATATCTACTACATGATTCACGCTCAACCTTTCGGTCTCAGTGTTCCAAGGCCATATCTGCATATGCTAGGCTCGTCAAGTTTAACCCGAGTATTCTGCGTGTGCAAAACTGGCTTGCACCCGTTGTAGATGGACGTAGAGCTTATCACACCCGATCATCACGTGGTGTCTCGGCACGACGATCTTTGGCAACGGTGCATACTCAGGGAGTTTTATCTTGAAATTTAGTGAGAGATCATTTTATAATGCTACCGTCAAACAAAGCAGACTAAGATGCATAAAGGATAAACATCACATGCAATCAATATAAGTGATATGATATGGCCATCATCATCTTGTGCTTGTGATCTCCATCTCTGAAGCACCGTCATGATCACCATCGTCACCGGCGCGACACCTTGATCTCCATCGTAGCATCGTTGTCGTCTCGCCAACTATTTCTTCTACGACTATCACTACCGCTTAGTGATAAAGTAAAGCAATTACAGGGCGATTGCATTGCATACAATAAAGCGACAACCATATGGCTCCTGCCAGTTGCCGATAACTCCGTTACAAAACATGATCATCTCATACAATAAATATAGCATCATGTCTTGACCATATCACATCACAACATGCCCTGCAAAAACAAGTTAGGCGTCCTCTACTTTGTTGTTGCAAGTTTTACATGGCTGCTACGGGCTGAGCAAGAACCGTTTTTACCTACGCATCAAAACCACAATGTAAGTTCATCAAGCTTGCAAGGCGTATAGTGATGTGTATTACCGAGAGGGCCCAGAGATACCTCTCCGACAATAGGAGTGACAAATCCTAATCTTGATCTATGCCAACTCAACAAGTACCATCGGAGACACCTGTAGAGCACCTTTATGATCACCCAGTTATGTTGTGACGTTTGGTAGCACACAAAGTGTTCCTCCGGTATTAGGGAGTTGCATAATCTTATAGTCATAAGAACATGTATAAGTCATGAAGAAAGCAATAGCAGTAAACAAACGATCAAGTGCTAAGCTAACGGAATGGGTCAAGTCAATCACATCATTCTCCTAATGATGTGATCCCATTGATCAAATAACAACTCATGTCTATGGTTAGGAAACTTAACCATCTTTGATCAATGAGCTAGTCAAGTAGAGGCATACTAGTGACACTATGTTTGTCTATGTATTCACACATGTATTATGTTTCCGGTTAATACAATTCTAGCATGAATAATAAACATTTATCATGAAATAAGGAAATAAATAATAACTTTATTATTGCCTCTAGGGCATATTTCCTTCAGAGACTTTCTCACCCGTAGCGAAGCTGAAGTCCGTCCGAATCATGTTAGCAAGTGCCGCATTCTATGATTATGAAATATGGCAAATGGACGTCAAAATGGCATTCCTTAATGGTTTCCTTAAGGAAGAATTGTATATGATGCAGCCAGAAGGTTTTGTCGATCCTAAGAATGCTGAAAAGGTATGCAAGCTCCAGCGCTCAATCTAAGGACTGGTGCAAGCATCTCGGAGTTGGAACATTCACTTTGATGAGATGATCAAAGCGTTTGGGTTTACACAGATTTATGGAGAAGCCTGTGTTTACAAGAAAGTGAGTGGGAGCTCTGTGGCATTTCTCATATTATATGTGGATGACATACTATTGATGGGAAATGATATAGAACTCTTGGAAAGCATAAAGGCCTACTTGAATAAATGTTTTTCAATGAAGGACCTTGGAGAGGCTGTTTATATATTAGGCATCAAGATCTATAGAGATAGATCAAGACGCCTCATTGGTCTTTCACAAAGCACGTGCCTTGACAAGATATTGATAAAGTTCAATATGGATCAGTCCAAGAAAGGGTTCTTGACTGTATTGCAAGGTGTGAGATTGAGCACGGCTCAATGCCTGACCACGGAAGAAGATAGAGAAAAGATGAGTGTCATCCCCTATGCCTCGGCCATAGGGTCTACAATGTATGCCATGTTGTGTACCAGACCTGATGTTAACCTTGCCGTAAGTTTGGTAGGAAGGTACCGAAGTAATCCCGGCATGGAACACTGGACAGCGGTCAAGAATATCCTGAAGTACCTGAAAAGGACTAAGGACATGTTTCTAGTTTATGGAGGTGACGAAGAGCTCGTCGTAAAGGGTTACGTCGATGCTAGCTTCGACACAGATCTGGATGACTCCAAGTCACAAACCGGATACGTGTATATTTTGAATGGTGGGGCAGTCAGCTGGTGCAGTTGCAAGCAAAGCGTCGTGGTAGGATCTACATGTGAAGCAGAGTACATGGCAGCCTCGGAGGCAGCACATGAAGCAATCTGGATGAAGGAGTTCATTGCCGACCTAGGAGTTATTCCCAATGTGTCGGTCCCGATGACTCTCTTCTGTGACAACACTGGAACCATTGCCCTTTCCAAGGAGCCTAGGTTTCACAAGAAGACCAGGCATATCAAGCGTCGCTTCAAGTCCATTCGTGAAAATGTTCAAAATGGAGACATAGATATTTGTAAAGTGCATACGGACCTGAATGTCGCAGATCCGTTGACTAAACCCCTTCCATGAGCAAAACATGATCAACACCAAAACGCTATGGGTGTTCGATTCATCACAATGTAACTAGATTATTGACTCTAGTGCAAGTGGGAGACTGTTGGAAATATGCCCTAGATGCAATAATAAAATAGTTAATATTATATTTCCTTGTTCATGATAATTGTCTATTGTTCATGCTATAATTGTGTTATCCGAAAATCGTAATACATGTGTGAATATATAGACCACAACATGTCCCTAGTGAGCCTCTAGTTGACTAGCTTGTTGATCAATAGATGGTTATGGTTTCCTGACCATGGACATTGGATGTCATTGATAACGGGATCACATCATTAGAAGAATGATGCGATGGACAAGACCCAATCCTAAGCATAGCACAAGATCGTGTAGTTCATCTGCTAAAGCTTTTCTAATGTCAAGTATCTTTTCCTTAGACCATGAGATTGTGCAACTCCCAGATACCGTAGGAATGCTTTGGGTGTGCCAAACGTCACAACGTAACTGGGTGGCTATAAAGGCACGCTGCGTGTATCTCCGAAAGTATTTGTTGGGTTGGCACGAATCAAGACTAGGATTTGTCACTCCATATGACGGAGAGGTATCTCTAGGCCCCCTCGGTAAGACATCATCGTAATGAGCTCAATGTGGCTAAGGGGTTGGTCATGGGATGATGTGTTACGGAAAGAGTAAAGAGACTTGTTGTAACAATATTGAACAAGGTATCGGTATACCGACGATCGAATCTCGGGCAAGTACTATACCGGTAGACAAAGGGAATCGTATACGGGATTGATTGAATCCTTGACATCGTGGTTCATCCGATGAGATCATCGTGGAACATGTGGGAGCCAACATGGGTATCCAGTTCCCGTTGTAGGTTATTGGCCAGAGAGATGTCTCGGTCAAGTCTGCATAGTTTCCGAACACGTAGGGTCTACACACTTAAGGTTCGATGATGCTAGGGTTATAGGGAAATGATGTACGTGGTTACCGAATGTTTTTAAGAGTCCCGGATGAGATCCCGGACATCACGAGGACTTCCGGAATGGTCCGGAGGTAAAGATTTGTATATGGGAAGTCCCGTTTTGGACACCGGAAGTGTTCTGGGCATTATCGGTAACGTACCGGGACCACCGGAGGGGTTCGGGGGTCCACCGGGAGGGGCCACCAGCCCCGGAGGCCTGCGAGGTCCAAGTGTGGGAAGGGACCAGCCCCTAGGTGGGCTGGTGCGCCTCCCACAAGAAGCCCAAGGCACGGGGAAGAGGAGAAAGGGGAAACCCTAGGCTCAGATGGGCCTAAGGCCCACCTAGGGTGCGCCCCCCCCCCCCTCTCCCCCTCTGGCCGCCCCCTAGATGCATCCAGGGCTGGCCGCCGCCCCTAGGGGGGAACCCTAGATGGGGGCGCAGCCCCTCCCCTCCCCCTATATATAGTGGGGGTTTTGGGGCTGCCAGAGACACGACTCTCCCTCTCTCTTGGCGCAGCCCTACCCCTCTCCCTCCTCGTCTCTCACAGTGCTTGGCGACGCCCTGCTGGAGTGCCACACTCCTCCACCACCACCACACCGTCGTGCTACTGTTGGACGAAGTCTTCCCCAACCTCTCCCTCTCCCCTTGCTGGATCAAGGCGCGGGAGACGTCACCGGGTTGCACGTGTGTTGAACGCGGAGGCACCGTTGTTCGGTGCTTAGATCGGATTCGGCCGTGATCTGAATCGCTTCGTGTACGACTCCTTCATCCGCGTTCTTGTAACGCTTCCGTTTCACGATCTTCAAGGGTATGAAGATACACTCCTCTCTCTCTCGTTGCTAGTCTCTCCATAGATTGATCTTGGTGATGCGTAGAATTTTTTTAATTCTGTAACGATCCCCAACAAAAAATGTATGGACAATCGTAAGGAGGTTCTTGGAAGCAAAAGGAAGCGAAGCGCAAGAATTGGAGACAGGATGATCTCCATTCTCCATAATGGAGAGTCAGGGTCTATATTGTTTTATGCTATTTTACCTTAAAGAGGGTATTTCGGTCCTACCTAATACTGATGATCATGTGCTAAGAATAATTAAGTAGGGTTGGTTCGATGACTGTGAGGATGATGATCGTAGGACTTGTTATTAATAACGAGTAGAAGTTGTATGATGATGATTAGTAGGACTTGTTATTATATATGATGATGCATGATGCAAGCATGAAGGGTTATTATATATCAGTGGTGAAATGAACATGGATTGGATTGAAGTGAAGGCAACATGCATGTGGTGCATGTCGAAAGTAGTACAATCTAAACTTGTTCAAGTTAGGATTAGTATTACTTTCGACATGCACCACATGTTGCCTTCACTTCAATCTAAGCCATGTTTAGGCATAGCAGTAGCGTTGGTAAACCAAGCGCGGAGATATAAGAGAGGACACTTCTCTCTATTAGCTAGCTAATAACAACCTAAATTAACCCTCAAAACCCCTAAACCAGCCCCTTTCAAAAAAACAAACCTCAGCTCGCCTTTTGGTCCTGGTTGGTGTCACCAACCGGGACCAAAGTCCCCCCTGTCTGGGCTGGCCGCAGCGGCCACATGGTGGCCCATCTGTCCCGGTTCGTGTAAGAACCGGGACTAAAGGCCAAAGGCATTAGTAACGACCTTTTAGTCCCGGTTCCAAAACCGGGACACAAGGCCCTTACGAACCGGGACAAATGGCCCTTTTTCTACTAGTGAACTCTTCAAATTGCACAAGTATCGGTCCATGATCCGAAGAGGCCGATGTAAAGTGTGTAACATTGGCCATAGGGTATCGCGTCGTCCAATCTGCTGTGGCCAACGCCCTGTCTAGCCTCACGTAGGTGTAAGATCCCCCGGTCACCTTCTTCTCGAACATCCAAAATCTTCCCTGATAGCCCAAGTCCATCAACATGCAAACATCAACTGCATCACGAAATCCTTGTATTTGTGCATTACTCCGATTAGCAACTCCCTCGTGTTCATCTGGACGTAACACTTCGTTGAAATCCCCCATGCACGGCCAAGGGAGGTTATTGAAAGTTGCTAACCCCTTTAAAATATCCCATGTTTGGTGTCTAAGTTGTGTCTGAGCCTCGCCATACACGCATGTCAACCTCCATGGGTCTTTCCCATCCTCTACAACCTTTCCATCAATATGATAAACAGAATCACCCAAAATCCCAAGGCTTATTGTATTATTCCAAAAAATTCCTATTCCTCAACTTCTACCTTGATTGTCTATAGCATAGGCATTGTCATAGCCCAAAGTATTAGCTAAAGCTTCTACACGCGCACCCTTTATTTGTGTTTCAATGATACATAGCACGGTAGGGGTAAATTTCTTCACAAGGTCACAAAGTTCACGAACTGTCGCGGCTTTACCCGCACCGCGACTGTTCCAACAAAATGAACTCATTGTGCCCGGCGGCACTCCTCGAAGGAGCCCGCCGATTCTGCATCTTGGTCTTTGCCGTTTTCCACTCCTTCTGTCCCCATGCTCGACGTCCCATCTGCAGAAGATAGTTCCTTGAACAGAGCTCCTTTATTACCAACATCCTTCTTAGTCCGTTTCACCTCTTTCCTTGGAGAGACATAGACAGGCGGCAGCGGGGGAACCCCAACAGGCTTTTCAGAAAGTACAAGAGCTGTAGAGCTCACTGGAACCACAACATCATCTCTCCCATCGGTGGACTAAGCTGTCCCTGGATGTAGGTTATGAAATGACTGTCTCTTGTTACTTCCCACCGCTACCCCCAGTGATGTGGAGCCGAGCGCGTCGATCATCACATGGGGCTCACCTAGCCCTGATTCATCAGGTGTCGGTGCAGTACTTGCCCTTGCATCCTGCCGCCCTACCTCACTGCGGGATTTGTTCTGATATGCGTTTAAGCACCAGCTCTGATTGGGGTTGTATTTCTCTCGCCCCCTGCCTCTTCCTTCGGCATTCCTTGGGCCTCCTCGACCCCTCTGAGTACCAAAACCACCTCTACCCGATTGCCTGAAGCGAACATTGTCTGCCAAAACAAAGTCACCCCACTCAAACTTAGTTTCATCATGAACACCATCGCCACACTCCTCATGCCAATGCCCGCATTCACCACAGTTAAAGCAAAAAACTGGTAATTTCTCATACTTTACTTGGTATCTAACACATTCATCTCCCTTCTTACCAGTGACAAACCTCTTAATTTTTGCATTGATGTCTATCTTCACCCTAACCCGGACAAATTCACCAAAAATGCCTGCTGGTAGCTTCAGCTGAACTTCCTCCACCTCACCAATGCGTGATACCATCCCCCTGACTACGGGCTCGATTAAAAAGTTGTCAGGTAACCGATGGATCTGTTCCCACACTGGCAGTTTATCCAACTTGATGCTATCAGGGTTTTTGAAACCATCTTACTCCACCATGATCACTACCTGATCTCTAAAAAGCCACGGCCCCTCGACCGTGGCCTTGTTTCAATCCCCAAGGCATCCAAATTGAGATGTAAACAAGTTGTCCTTAATCTTCCTCCAAACCACCGTTTTCGTATGGTTCCATGCGGCACGCATGTCCCCGTACAGAGCATTAGGGTTGAAGGTCCTTGAGGTGTGCACCCTGGCTATGGCAAGCCGCTTCGCCGGCGCCCCCAGATCCGACAATTCCTCCTCCCACACAAAATCATCATCTTCCTTCTCCTGCATATTCAACTTGGCCAATAGTTCCTCCGTCGTCTCCTTGCCCTGCCGCCCCTGCGAACTTGATCCAACCGCCATGAGCAAACCGATCTAGCCGTCACCGCCAAACCCTAGGTTGATCTGCCAGAAGAACCACACGAGCCAAGGCCGGGTAAGGTCGCAGGGGACCTCCCTTGATCAGCCCGAGTCCGAGGGTTCACCAGCAAAGATCTACCGGGGAGAAGTAGGTAAAACCGGCGGTGGCGCCGGATTACGTCGAAACCCTAGGTTGTCATCGTAGGGGACTTGCGATGACCAAACTATTCTAGTGGAAATGCCCTGCTACTAGTTGGACTGTTGAACTTTCCACCTCAACTTTCTTTATATCCAGATGTTTTGTACTCGGTAGATTAGACTACTTTCAAATCTTCACTGTCCCCTCTTTGCACGTATGTACCGCATGTATTTGAGCACACGACAAAATTAAGCCAGCCTCTTCAAGTGGAAGGCAAACTGCGAAATCACTAATTAAGGAGTACTCGTTGCAAAGATCACTCCAATTTCCCTAGTTGCGACAAGTCGCAACCTGGGAGTTTTCCCTTTTTTTGTAGATCTGTTTATTCAAAACGTTTTATCTCTCAAACCGTGCGTCCAAATCTCGAACCGCTTTCACCATTAGATTCATCGCGTCGAGATCTGCAAAACTAGATGCCATGTTGATAGGTTTTGACGAACTTTTTTCATAAAAAAGGATGAAAAACCGAACCGGGAGCATGGGTTTTTTCCCTTTCCGAAAGAGGCACGCCCGTGCCTCTCACAAAATCACAACCGTGCCTCTCGTGGAAGAAAAAAAAGAGAAAACGTGTTTTTTTTTGTTTCCAAGGAGGCACGGCCATGACTCTCGTGAAAGCACAACCGTGACTCTTGCGGAAGCAAAACCATGACTCTCGCGAAAGGAAAAAAAACAGACAACGTGTTTTTTCCTTTCCGAGAGGCATGGTCGTGACTCTCACGAAAGGAAAAAAACAGAAAACGTGTTTTTTCCCTTTCCGAGAGGCATGGCCGTGACTCTCGCGAAAGCACAACCATACTTCTCGCGGAAGTAAAACCATGACTCTCGCGAAAGAAAAAAGCAAAAAACGTGTTTTTTTAGTTTCCGAGAGGCACGGCCATGACTTTCGCGAAAGCACACCCGTGCCTCTCGTGGAAGCAAAACCATGACTCTTTCGTTTTCGAGAGTCACAGTGACTCTAAGCGAAAGTTAAACCGTGCCTCTCGCGGAAGCAAACCGTGACTCTCATGAAAGGAAAAAAACGTGTTTTTTCACGCAAAAATATTTTTTTTCATTTTTTTACTGAAAAACTAAGGAGGACCAGTGGAAAACCAAAACGTAGAAAAAACCTGAAAAAACCGTTTAAAAAGCCGAAAACGCGTGCGGAAAAATAAAAAAAAATCCGGAGAGAGCGCCCAGAGCGCAACACATGGCGAATGGCTAAGAGCGTGCCAAGTGGGCTGATCGTTGCGTGGCTCCCGAAGGAGCGCTCGTTAACTAGTTGCTCTCGACAAACTAGGCCATTATAGCCACAAACAAATGTGTGGCAAACCGGGCCATTACAGCCACAAACAAATGCGTACTCCCTTCGTTTCTAAATATAGTGATTTCATTGTGAACTACATACAGATGTATATAGACGTGTGTTTTTTTTGAAACACGGTCTCTTAGGGCATGATTCATTAAAAAAGCTTGAAGAGAATTGCCCGGTTAATAAACAGAAAACCGGGCGAAAACCGCCACAACTGACCTGCAAAAACAAGGCACACATGGCGACCTAGCAAGCCACACAAGAACGCACACACGCCACCGAGGAGAAAAGCGTCATCGAGGTTGCAGCCTGGCGTCATCGTCATCACGTCTCGGTGAGGGCGACTCTGACTCCACCATCGACAACCACCGAAGAAGCCTTCACCACAAACAAGCGTTGAGGCTTGCGCCGGTCGATGCCAAACAGTTAGCCACACGCACCGGTGACCAGGCAACTCCAACTCTGTCGATGAGCATTGCAGGAGAAAAGCATTGGGCTTGCGTCGAGCCAGCGCCATAGCCGACCACCCGTCTTGTGTCATCGTCACCGCAAGGGCCTCTCCTTAGCAGCTCCGACTTTAGGAAGACAAAGCGAGGCACGACGACTCCTCGAACACGCCGGAAGAGACCGACTACCACGAACCATCAGCAAACCTGACTCCGCCCGAAGCCGCCATCGTTGCCACAAACAGGTGAAAGAACGTGCGGTGCCCCCATGTTTGGTTTTGGTAATTGATGACAAGCTCTATGGACTAATGGTTGCCTTGAGTTATATTTGAAGGTTTTGTCCATGGGATTTTCTTGGAGTACATGTGTTGGTTGCAAGGAGAGTTTGTGTCGACCAAGGTGTTATTCAAGGAATTATCCAAAGATTGGTCATGTGAGTGTTGAGCTTATTGCAAGCATGTCTTGAAGAAGAAGATTGTGTGATCATTCATGTCTACCTTCAAGACATCATCCAAATGAAGAGAATTGTCAGGGGTATTATGTTCTATTACAGGTTAGATTTTCATGATCTGGCCCCGGATTCCCTTCTTCACATCTCGTCATTTATCGTTGTATGTGAGGCCTTCCTCCGCATTACCCCTTACTTCGGCATGTGGCTCAAAACCTTTGATGTGAAGCCGAAGATGGTCGAGGGGAAGTACGTAGCGTGCGGAGGTGCTTTAATAAGCAAAATTGCTGACGCTCCATGGCCAAAGGGTTCCTTTCCAAAGGTGTCCGGATTGTGGTAGCGGGAGTGGTTCTACATCACAGCTCCCCGAAGTGCCAAATGGGTAGCTGCCCCCGCCTTTCGCTCGGGCCCCCCACCACAACTGATGTCATGGATCAGCAGGGGGCTAAGCTGGGGTCCAACCAAGGACGTGCCAATACTGCAGAGCTGTATCCGAGATCTCTTCGAGGGAGATTTCAGTCTAGTTATGGTAATGCAAGTTATGCTGGTTCGTCGAGTCCAGCCTTGCAAGCGCCGACCCCTCCGTATGTGGGAATTCAACTCAGAAGGACCGCGCGCTATTCAGCATTTCCTCGGCATGATGCACGAGGAGATTTATAAATCATTCTTCGGACCCCAAATAGAGTGTCCGGACACCACCAAGGACGTGGGCCTAAGCTGCAACCGCCCCGCTTCCCAAGTAAGTAATCACATGGCCGAACACACCGTCCTTTTATTTATCATGACATCATTTTGAAGAATCGCTCTTTGACCAAGACTGGATAACAAAGGCGAAGCTGATCCAGTGTTCGGCTCCCCTTCCTGAGGGGTTGGACAATCCGGTGCTGGAAAAGATGCTCGAGCCAGCACCTTGTCTAGCGCCCTCAAAGGAAGATGAAGGGGGAATAAAGAAGGCGAAAGCGGGCCTCCATGGCTATCTATTCCAATCAAGGGAATGAGCGCCTCCGCGAGGGAGGATAGCCAAGGTGAAGAATCAAAAATTCTCTCTCCTCGGGGAAGGAAGAGGACTACCTCTGAAAATCCGGAAGCTAAGGTTTCCAAATGGGAGAAGAAGTCTCTGCCAGAGGGTCCTGCCTCGGAGGGTATTCTGGCCGCACAACGTCCGCGTGGGGATCAGCCCTCTACCGAGCTGTAAGTAATCAAAAAGTACTTAATAGTAAAGATATCATATCTTACTTCCGAAGACAATAATCGATGCTTATAAATTGTAGTCCGGATCGAAGCCCTTCTTGCCAGAGTTCATCCTCGGGGGATCTTCTTCCGGAGATGATGGAGAGCGAAATGCCTCCCCCGGACTCCCCAACTCCAGAAGCGGGCGACCTTGAAGTGTCGTCACGAAGGGTATCTCCGGATCCACTAGGGCCAGAGAATAACCCTTTGGCTGCCCGGCATCCCCAGTATCCGGCTCCTGAGGGGAGCGACGGCAAGGGTCCGTACGGCGTGCGGTCGGACGCGCTGAAGGATCTTCTGGGGCAAGCTGTCATCTCGAAAGCGCATGGTATGCTAATGGGTACGGTGATTGAAAGGATTTCATCCGCTGAAAGCGGTTTGCACGAAGCTTTTATGAGTCTGCTGAAAGGCTTTGAGGTACGTGAAACAATGTATTCCTTTAACAGTACCGCATACGTTAGGTATGCCCATGCAGATAGTAGCCCTTGAGACTCTGGTTGTCGTCGGGAACGGCGGCAAGCAGAGGATCATAGTCCCAGGTAATAACCAGATCTCCTTTATGTGCAGGTGGTTGAAGCTCCGGTGGTTAGCCGGACTGATGGTTTTGCCGAACTAAAGTGGCAACTGGATGCGGTGGATGCCGACATCGTGCTTGTCAACAAGCGGCTTGACGAGGCGCAGGGTGAGTGATTTTTCTGGTGATCGTCATGTAATAAGAGCACCATGATGCCAGTATCGTTAATGTGTTGTAACTACAGATGGAGCTGCCACCGTGGAGACCCTTCGGGCGGAGCTTGCCTGAGCCAAGGAGCAAGCAAGGAGTAGCAATGCGGCCGCTTTAAAGGCGGTCGAAGAGTTAAGGGTCGAACAGGCCGCGCATTGTGAGAGCAAGGAAAAGGTAGCCAAGATGGTTGTAGAGTTAAAAGATGCTGCTGACCGTTACCGGCTTCTTGAAGAAGAAGACCGGGCGAAGGCGACGGGCCTGGAGAAGGCCCGGGTGGCCGCCAAGGAAGGCCGCTCCAAAATTAGAGCAACGAAGGAGGAGCTGAATCAGGCTGCAGATATCGTGTCTGGGAAGCCCTTCTTGTTGCGGACTAAGTTCAGAGATCCGAAATATGCTCCTCTGGACCGGCTATGGAGTTCTGCGGATGCGTACATGGATTTGGTTGCAAGTGCTGCTGATGCAACCGAGTACTTCAAGGATCAGAAAGGTCCCGAAGTGGAAAAGCTATTATGGTCACAGTTTCACGCTCCAGTCCGTCCCCTGCTGCTGAATGAGCGATTGACCGGTTGGGCCGAGCTCCATAGGTTGTCCGGCCTTGCCATGAGGTCCGTTGTGGATCACCTGTGGCCGGGAGGGCCAAGGCCGAGTAGCTACTTTAGCTTAGTGCAACAATTCCTTGAAGTTGTGCCATGCATTGATGTTGTAAAGAGATCAACGTGCATAGAAGGTGTGTGGATGGCCCTTGCCCGTGTCAAAACATACTGGACGGAGATGGAGGCCACCACTGTTGTGGCACCGGGTTCAGCCATAGGCCAAGTTGCTGCCGAGCACTACTTTGAAGAAGTCCTTGAAGGCGCTCGTTCGATAGAGGCTCAGTGCTCGAAGAATATTATTTTCCAGTGACATGTAGTCCCATTGTACAAACAATGTTTTTATGAATTAATCAAGGCTGTATTTATACTTTTGCCCGGAAGTATTATGATACCTCCTGTGCGGCCGTTTATGTATATATGTATATAACCTGAAAGTTTGCAGTCGTCGGCTTCCGCCCCCACGCATATAATGCGGGGGTGTTTGCAAAAATGCATATCCACACTTGATCCAACGTCTTGGTCCATTAAGGAGGTGATAGCGTAGCGAATGAGGCAATCGGACTATATTGCTTTAACACTTTCACTTAGCCATAGAAGTTTGACAGTGGGGCTACTATATAGCCCCTGGTACTTCTGCGCTCGTCCAAATACGGTGCGCGTACGTACATGACCGGTAAACGGCCCTTCGTTGATGCGGAGGAATCCCGAAGATTCCGATTAGTGGTTGACCAGTCTCTCGCTATATCATGACAGTTAGTTTTCGGCTTTCTCTACGGAGGTGCTCATCCGGATGAACTAGGGCACAATCGCAGTAGTTCTCCCAGTGCTACCTTAGCCGATATAACGGAACGTAAGGTACCAAAACGTGGGAGCCGGGCAAACCCAACATTTGACCAAAGACATGATTCGGAGGTGATGCATATAGGGCCTAACTCGCGACGCCGAACATTCCCTAAGGTGTTTGGTCTTTATAAATATACCAGGCTAAACAATGCCCTTTATAAGAAAACCCATGTGTCCAGGTACATGAAAAATCCTGGCATGGCCACATGCCAATAACGCCGGCATCCTTCTCGATTGTGTGGAGTATCCGGAGGATGTGAGCAACAAGAGACAGTAAAAAAGGTTTACGCAGGGCCTTAATCTAAAAAGAAACCTTTTGGCGGGTCCCTGCTGCATGTCTGCACCTGTGTCTCCATTGTGCCGTGTCCTGGACAGGTGTAGCACGATTGTAACCTGCAAAAAGGAAAGAACTTAGATGAAAGTTGCCGTGCCGAAAAGAAGAATGAGTTATCAGAATTCCAGAGAAGCCTGGTTGAGCCAGGCTGGCCCTGATTACACGCGGGAAGCCCCTGGTGTCTCTTTATGAGGGTTTGAAAACCAATCTTATACATGTATGATGGAACACCGGACTCGTCTAACCGTGTGCGTGGTCTTGACGACCTGCCATTTCTCTGGTTGGTGAGGTCGTCTAGTGTGCGGCTATTAGAGCCGCCATGTCCTCTTCCGTACATGAAGAACGGTTGGTATTTCCGCTAACTGTAATGCCGCCTCGTGGACCGGGCATCTTGAGCTTGAGAAAAGCATAATGCGGCATTGCGTTAAAACGAGCGAAAGCCACTCTTCCAAGCAATGCTTGATAATCACTTCGGAGTGGAGCGACGTGAAAGGTTAACGTTTTGCTTCAGAAGTTATCGGGAGAACCAAATACCACCTCTAGTGGTAGAGAGCCCGTACAGCGGGCCTCTTGGCCTGGTATTACTCCCTTGAAGGTAGTATTACTGCGGCTTATTTGTGTCGGGTCTATCCCCATTTTGCGGATTGTGTCCTGATATATCAGGTTTAGATCACTGCCACCGTCCATTAGGACCCTTGTGAAATGGTACCCACTTATTATTGGGTCTAACACCAAGGCCGTCAGTCCTTCGCGCCGGATATTTGTATTGTGATCCCTACGATCAAAAGTGATCGGGCAGGCCAACCATGGGTTGAGCCTAGGGGTGACGGGCTTTATGGCGTGTGTGCATCGGGGTGCGTGATTGCTTCTCCCCTTTGTCACCTGGATCACGTTTACTGTTTTGACCTCTGGTGGGAACTTTTTCTGTCCTCCAGCGCTTTGCTGGCGAGGTTCATCCTCGTCTTCGTTTGGTGTCTCTTCCCCTTTGTGTTCGGCGTTTAGCTTACCGGCCTGCTTGAAGACCCAACATTCTCTGTGGATATGATTTGCAGGTTTGTCTGGGGTGCCGTGAATCTGACAGAGTTTGTCAAGAATTTTGTTTAGGCCGGACTTTCCTTCTCTACTGCCTTTGAAAGGCTTTTTCCGCTGACCTGGTCGAGAGCCCCTGAATCCGGTGTTTACCACCGTGTTATCTGGGCTACCTTCTTTATTTCGACGCTTGTTTTTGTTGCGTCGTGGTTTACCATTGCCATCCCTGACTTCGGATGTGCTTGGGTCGCTAGTGCCACTACGGGCCAACCAGCTGTCCTCACCCGCACAAAAGCGGGTCATGAGGCTTGTTAAGGCGGCCATTGTTCTCGGTTTTTCTTGACCGAGGTGTCTGGCTAGCCATTTATCTCGGACGCTGTGTTTGAAAGCTGCTAAGGCTTCGGCGTCCGGACATTCGACAATTTGGTTCTTCTTAGTGAGGAACCTGTTCCAAAGCTTTCGGGCAGACTCTCTGGACTGTTGGATTATATGACTTAAATCGTCTGCATCCGGAGGTCGGACACAAGTCCCTTGAAAATTGGCCCGGAAAGCGTCCTCAAGCTCCTCCCAACTTCCGATTGAGTTTTCGGGGAGGCTTTTCAGCCAGTGCCTAGCTGGCCCTTTAAGCTTGAGGGGCATGTATTTAATGGCATGGAGGTCGTCTCCACGAGCCATATGGATGTGGAGGATGAAGTCCTCTATCCAGACACCAGGGTCTATAGTTCTGTCGTAAGCCTCTATGTTCACCGGTTTGAATCCCTCTGGGAATTCATGATCCAGCACCTCATCAGTGAAACATAAGGGGTGTGCGGCACCCTTGTATTGGGATGCACCATGGTGTTCAGATGGTTGTAGTATTCGGTGTTGGTTGTGTACCGTAGCGCACTTCCTAGATCCGTAGATAGATCTGGTCGCGCCGGATTTTTTACGCAAGTTTTCACGTAGATCGTGTGTTGACTTATGCGGGACTTTGTTAGCCGCTCTATCACATTCACAGGGTAGTGGATCCGGCCGGTTGGCCGTATCACTTTTCGGCTGTATGGGCTCTAAGGCCTCATCGTCGAATTCCGGTAATAGCTTGCGCTTTGGGTAGCTTTTTGGATGGTAACTTCCACCATACTTTGTTATTTTGTTCCACTTGCTGTTGAGCGTATCTTGTGCGACCTTGAGCCTTTGCTTCTGTTTCTTCAGGCTTCTCGCTGTGGCAGTAAGCCTTCTGCGGAGGTTCTCTTGCTCCAAGTGTGTTTCCGGGATGATGGGTGCATCTTCGTCCGGACTACTTTCTTCCCTAGACGGGGATTGATGAGGCTTATCTTTGGCGTTATCGTGTTCGAATGTCGGATCCACACTATGTTTGCAGTTTGCATCTTGATCATTTTCTGCCACTGGGGTGGTGCGGTTGTCGTCTATTCCAGAGTCGCGTGGACTACTATTATTGTTGTTCTTGCTATGGCGGGGCTTAGGGCGGCGCCGGTGACGTCGGCGCTTGGGTTGCTTCTTGGAGGGGTCATCCTCCGTCTTCTCATCGCCATTGGCTTGTTTGGGGGTGTCCATCATGTATATATCATATGATGAGGTGGCGGTCCAGTGCCCTGAGGGTGGTGGATCATGTTCGTCTCCGGCTTCATTGTTCATACTGTCGAAGTCTTCGGAGCTGAAGTCGATCATGTCGGTTAAGTCGTCGACAGTGGCTACTAAGTGGGTGGTGGGTGGGCAGCGAATTTCTTCGTCGTCCGCATCCCACTCTAGCCGGACATAGTTCGGCCAAGGTTCTCCCGACAGGGAGAGAGACCTTAATTAATTTAGCACATCCCCGAAGGGTGAGTGCTGAAAGATGTCTGCGGAGGTGAACTCCATGATCGGCGCCTAGTCGGACTCGACAGGCACAGATATGAGCGGCTCAGAGTCCGTGGTCGTAGATGAATCCAGTGGTTTGGCGACACGGCTCTCGTAAGGGGTGAAGTCAGTATCCAGCTCTATCGCCGCTGAGAGTGCGGGCTCCATGGCGGGGTCCATCCCTCCGCTCTTGGATGGTGCGACTTGCTCCGGATTGATGGACGGAGTAGCTGCGGACGCGATCTTCTGAATATTGTCCGACGGCAGAGTTAAGTCATGCTCGTCAAGACTGTACGGCGCGTCCGACATCGGCTCAAATCTGTCAAAGATCAAGTCTCCGCGGATGTCGGCCGTGTAGTTCAAGTTTCCAAATCTGACCTGATGACCGGGGGCGTGGCTCTCAATCTACTCCAGATGGCGAAGCGAATTGGCCCACCGTGCAAAGCCACCGAATGTGAAGATCTGTCCGGGGAGGAAAGCCTCACCCTTGACCGCATCGCTAGCGATGATCGAAGGATCCATCAAGCCTTATGGTGGCGACACAGTGGAACTCTCAATGAAAGCACCAATGTCGGTGTCAAAACCGGCGGATCTCGGGTAGGGGGTCCCGAACTGTGCGTCTAAGGCGGATGGTAACAGGAGGCAGGGGACACGATGTTTTACCCAGGTTCGGGACCTCTTGATAGAGGTAAAACCCTACGTCCTGCTTGATTGTTCTTGATGATATGAGTATTATAAGAGTAGATCTACCATGAGATCAGAGAGGCTAAACCCTAGAAGCTAGCCTATGGTATGATTGTATCTTATCCTACGGACTAAAACCCTCCAGTTTATATAGACACCGGAGAGGGCTAGGGTTACATCAGGTCGGTTACAAAAGAGGAGATATCCATATCCGTATTGCCTAGCTTGCCTTCCACGCCAAGTAGAGTCCCATCCGGACACTGGACGAAGTCTTCAACCTTGTATCTTCATGGTCCAACAGTCCGGCCAAAGGATATAGTCCGGCTGTCCGGAGACCCCCTAATCCAGGACTCCCTCATTGATCATATCTACTATATGATTCACGCTCGACCTTTCGGTCTCAGTGTTCCAAGGCCATATCTGCATATGCTAGGCTCGTCAAGTTTAACCCGAGTATTCTGCGTGTGCAAAACTGGCTTGCACCCGTTGTAGATGGACGTAGAGCTTATCACACCCGATCATCACGTGGTGTCTCGGCACGACGATCTTTGGCAACGGTGCATACTCAGGGAGTTTTATCTTGAAATTTAGTGAGAGATCATCTTATAATGCTACCGTCAAACAAACCAGAATAAGATGCATAAAGGATAAACATCACATGCAATCAATATAAGTGATATGATATGGCCATCATCATCTTGTGCTTGTGATCTCCATCTCTGAAGCACCGTCATGATCACCATCATCACCGGCGCGACACCTTGATCTCCATCGTAGCATCGTTGTCGTCTCGCCAACTATTTCTTCTATGACTATCACTACTGCTTAGTGATAAAGTAAAGCAATTACAGGGTGATTGCATTGCATACAATAAAGCGACAACCATATGGCTCCTGCCAGTTGCCAATAACTCTGTTACAAAACATGATCATCTCATACAATAAATATAGCATCATGTCTTGACCATATCACATCACAACATGCCCTGCAAAAACAAGTTAGGCGTCCTCTACTTTGTTGTTGCAAGTTTTACATGGCTGCTACGGGCTGAGCAAGAACCGTTCTTACCTACGCATCAAAACCACAATGATAGTTCATCAAGCTTGCAAGGCTTATAGTGATGTGTATCACCGAGAGGGCCCAGAGATACCTCTCCGACAATAGGAGTGACAAATCCTAATCTTGATCTATGCCAACTCAACAAGTACCATCGAAGACACCTGTAGAGCACCTTTATGATCACCCAGTTATGTTGTGACGTTTGGTAGCACACAAAGTGTTCCTCCGATATTCGGGAGTTGCATAATCTTATAGTCATAAGAACATGCATAAGTCATGAAGAAAGCAATAGCGGTAAACAAACGATAAAGTGCTAAGCTAACGGAATGGGTCAAGTCAATCACATCATTCTCCTAATGATGTGATCCCATTGATCAAATAACAACTCATGTCTATGGTTAGGAAACTTAACCATCTTTGATCAATGAGCTAGTCAAGTAGAGGCATACTAGTGACACTATGTTTGTCTATGTATTCACACATGTATTATGTTTCCGGTTAATACAATTCTAGCATGAATAATAAACATTTATCATGAAATAAGGAAATAAATAATAACTTTATTATTGCCTCTAGGGCATATTTCCTTCAGAGACTTTCTCACCCGTAGCGAAGCTGAAGTCCGTCCGAATCATGTTAGCAAATGCCGCATTCTATGATTATGAAATATGGCAAATGGACGTCAAAATGGCATTCCTTAATGGTTTCCTTAAGGAAGAATTGTATATGATGCAGCCAGAAGATTTTGTCGATCCTAAGAATGCTGAAAAGGTATGCAAGCTCCAGCGCTCAATCTATGGACTGGTGCAAGCATCTCGGAGTTGGAACATTCACTTTGATGAGATGATCAAAGCGTTTGGGTTTACATAGATTTATGGAGAAGCCTGTGTTTACAAGAAAGTGAGTGGGAGCTCTGTGGCATTACTCATATTATATGTGGATGACATACTATTGATGGGAAATGATATAGAACTCTTGGAAAGCATAAAGGCCTACTTGAATAAATGTTTTTCAATGAAGGACCTTGGAGAGGTTGTTTATATATTAGGCATCAAGATCTATAGAGATAGATCGAGACGCCTCATTGGTCTTTCACAAAGCACGTACCTTGACAAGATATTGATAAAGTTCAATATGGATCAGTCCAAGAAGGGGTTCTTGCCTATATTGCAAGGTGTGAGATTGAGCACGGCTCAATGCCCGACCACGGCAGAAGATAGAGAAAAGATGAGTGTCATCCCCTATGCCTCGGCCATAGGGTCTATCATGTATGCCATGTTGTGTACCAGACCTGATGTTAACCTTGTCGTAAGTTTGGTAGGAAGGTACCAAAGTAATCCCGGCATGGAACACTGGACAGCGGTCAAGAATATCCTGAAGTACCTGAAAAGGACTAAGGACATGTTTCTAGTTTATGGAGGTGACGAAGAGCTCGTCGTAAAGGGTTACGTCGATGCTAGCTTCGACAAAGATCTGGATGACTCCAAGTCACAAACCGGATACGTGTATATTTTGAATGGTGGGGCAGTCAGCTGGTGCAGTTGCAAGCAAAGCGTCGTGGTAGGATCTACATGTGAAGCGGAGTACATGGCAGCCTCGGAGGCAGCACATGAAGCAATCTGGATGAAGGAGTTCATTGCCGACCTAGGAGTTATTCCCAATGTGTCGGTCCCGATGACTCTCTTCTGTGACAACACTGGAACCATTGCCCTTTCCAAGGAGCCCAGGTTTCACAAGAAGACCAGGCATATCAAGCGTCGCTTCAACTCCATTCATGAAAGTGTTCAAAATGGAGACATAGATATTTGTAAAGTGCATACGGACCTGAATGTCGCAGATCCGTTGACTAAACCCCTTCCACGAGCAAAACATGATCAACACCAAAACGCTATGGGTGTTCGATTCATCACAATGTAACTAGATTATTGACTCTAGTGCAAGTGGGAGACTGTTGGAAATATGCCCTAGATGCAATAATAAAATAGTTATTATTATATTTCCTTGTTCATGATAATTGTCTATTGTTCATGCTATAATTGTGTTATCCGAATATCATAATACATGTGTGAATACATAGACCACAACATGTCCCTAGTGAGCCTCTAGTTGACTAGCTTGTTGATCAATAGATGGTTATGGTTTCCTGACCATGGACATTGGATGTCGTTGATAACAGGATCACATCATTAGAAGAATGATGCGATGGACAAGACCCAATCCTAAGCATAGCACAAGATCGTGTAGTTCATCTGCTAAAGCTTTTCTAATGTCAAGTATCTTTTCCTTAGACCATGAGATTGTGCAACTCCCGGATACCGTAGGAATGCTTTGGGTGTGCCAAACGTCACAACGTAACTGGGTGGCTATAAAGGTACGCTGCGGGTATCTCCGAAAGTATTTGTTGGGTTGGCACGAATCGAGACTGGGATTTGTCTCTCCATATGACGGAGAGGTATCTCTAGGCCCCCTCGGTAAGACATCATCGTAATGAGCTCCATGTGACTAAGGGGTTGGTCACGGGATGATGTGTTATGGAACGAGTAAAGAGACTTGCCGTAACAAGATTGAACAAGGTATCGATATACCGACGATCGAATCTCGGGCAAGTACTATACCGGTAGACAAAGGGAATCGTATACGGGATTGATTGGATCCTTGACATCGTGGCTCATCCGATGAGATCATCGTGGAACATGTGGGAGCCAACATGGGTATCCAGTTCCCGTTGTAGGTTATTGGCCAGAGAGATGTCTCGGTCATGTCTTCATAGTTCCCGAACACGTAGGGTCTACACACTTAAGGTTCGATGATGCTAGGGTTATAGGGAAATGATGTACGTGGTTACCGAATGTTTTTAGGAGTCCCGGATGAGATCCCCGACATCACGAGGACTTCCAGAATGGTCCGGAGGTAAAGATTTATATATGGGAAGTCCCGTTTTGGACACCGGAAGTGTTCTGGGCATTATCGGTAACGTACCGGGACCACCGGAAGGGTTCGGGGGTCCACCGGGAGGGGCCACCAGCCCCGGAGGCCTGCGAGGGCCAAGTGTGGGAAGGGACCAGCCCCTAGGTGGGCTGGTGCGCCTCCCACAAGAGGCCCAAGGCACGGGGAAGAGGAGAAAGGGGAAACCCTAGGCTCAGATGGGCCTAAGGCCCACCTAGGGTGCGCCCCCCCCCTCTCCCCCTCTGGCCACCCCCTAGATGCATCCAGGGCTGGCCGCCGCCCCTAGGGGGGAACCCTAGATGGGGGCGCAGCCCCTCCCCTTCCACTATATATAGTGGGGGTTTTGGGGCTGCCAGAGACATGACTCTCCCTCTCTCTTGGCGCAGCCCTACCCCTCTCCCTCCTCGTCTCTCGCAGTGCTTGGCAACGCCCTGCTGGAGTGCCACGCTCCTCCACCACCACCACACCGTTGTGCTACTGTTGGACGAAGTCTTCCCCAACCTCTCCCTCTCCCCTTGCTGGATCAAGGCGCGGGAGACGTCACCGGGTTGCATGTGTGTTGAACGCGGAGGCACCGTTGTTCGGTGCTTAGATCGGATTCGGCCGTGATCTGAATCGCTTCGTGTACGACTCCTTCATCCGCGTTCTTGTAACGCTTCCGTTTCACGATCTTCAAGGGTATGAAGATACACTCCTCTCTCTCTCGTTGCTAGTCTCTCCATAGATTGATCTTGGTGATGCGTAGAATTATTTTTAATTCTGCAACGATCCCCAACAAAAAATGTATGGACAATCGTAAGGAGGTTCTTGGAAGCAAAAGGAAGCGAAGCGCAAGAATTGGAGACAGGATGATCTGCATTCTCCATAATGGAGAGTCAGGGTCTATATTGTTTTATGCTATTTTACCTTAAAGAGGGTATTTCGGTCCTACCTAATACTGATGATCATGTGCTAAGAATAATTAAGTAGGGTTGGTTCGATGACTGTGAGGATGATGATCGTAGGACTTGTTATTAATAACGAGTAGAAGTTGTATGATGATGATTAGTAGGACTTGTTATTATATATGATGATGCATGATGCAAGCATGAAGGGTTATTATATATCAGCGGTGAAATGAACATGGATTGGATTGAAGTGAAGGCAACATGCATGTGGTGCATGTCGAAAGTAGTACAATCTAAACTTGTTCAAGTTAGGATTAGTATTACTTTCGACATGCACCACATGTTGCCTTCACTTCAATCTAAGCCATGTTTAGGCATAGCAGTAGCGTTGGTAAACCAAGCACGGAGATATAAGAGAGGACACTTCTCTCTATTAGCTAGCTAATAACAACCTAAATTAACCCTCAAAACCCCTAAACCAGCCCCTTTCAAAAAAACAAACCTCAGCTCGCCTTTTGGTCCTGGTTGGTGTCACCAACCGGGACCAAAGTCACCCCTGTCTGGGCTGGCCGCAGCGGCCACATGGTGGCCCATCTATCCCGGTTCGTGTAAGAACCGGGACTAAAGGCCAAAGGCATTAGTAACGACCTTTTAGTCCCGGTTCCAAAACCGGGACACAAGGCCCTTACGAACCGAGACAAATGGCCCTTTTTCTACTAGTGAACTCTTCAAATTGCACAAGTATCGGTCCATGATCCGAAGAGGCCGATGTAAAGTGTGTAAAATTGGCCATAGGGTATCGCGTCGTCCAATCTGCTGTGGCCAACGCCCTGTCTAGCCTCACGCGGGTGTAAGATCCCCCGGTCACCTTCTTCTCGAACGTCCAAAATCTGCCCTGATAGCCCAAGTCCATCAACATGTAAACATCAACTGCATCACGAAATCCTTGTATTTGTGCATTACTCCGATTAGCAACTCCCTCGTGTTCATCTGGACGTAACACTTCGTTGAAATCCCCCATGCACAGCCAAGGGAGGTTATTGAAAGTTGCTAACCCCTTTAAAATATTCCATGTTTGGTGTCTAAGTTGTGTCTGAGCCTCGCCATACACGCATGTCAACCTCCATGGGTCTTTCCCATCCTCTACAACCTTTCCATCAATATGATAAACAGAATCACCCAAAATCACAAGGCTTATTGTATTATTCCAAAAAATTCCTATTCCTCAACTTCTACCTTGATTGTCTATAGCATAGGCATTGTCATAGCCCAAAGTATTAGCTAAAGCTTCTACACGTGCACCCTTTATTTGTGTTTCAATGATACATAGCACGGTAGGGGTAAATTTCTTCACAAGGTCACAAAGTTCACGAACTATCGCGGCTTTACCCGCACCGCGACTGTTCCAACAAAGTGAACTCATTGTGCCCGGCGGCACTCCTCGAAAGAGCCCGCCGATTCTGCATCTTGGTCTTTGCCGTTTTCCACTCCTTCTGTCCCCATGCTCGACGTCCCATCTGCAGCAGATAGTTCCTTGAACAGAGCTCCTTTATTACCAACATCCTTCTTAGTCCGTTTCACCTCTTTCCTTGGAGAGACATAGACAGGCGGCAGTGGGGGAACCCCAGCAGGCTTTTCAGAAAGTACAAGAGTTGTAGAGCTCACTGGAACCACAACATCATCTCTCCCATCGGTGGACTAAGCTGTCCCTGGATGTAGGTTATGAAATGACTGTCTCTTGTTACTTCCCACCGCTACCCCCAGTGATGTGGAGCCCAGCGCGTCGATCATCACATGGGGCTCACCTAGCCCTGATTCATCAGGTGTCGGTGCAGTACTTGCCCTTGCATCCTGCCGCCCTACCTCACTGCGGGATTTGTTCTGATATGCGTTTAAGCGCCAGCTCTGATTGGGGTTGTATTTCTCTCGCCCCCTGCCTCTTCCTCCGGCATTCCTTGGGCCTCCTCGACCCCTCTGAGTACCAAAACCACCTCTACCCGATTGCCTGAAGCGAACATTGTCTGCCAAAACAAAGTCACCCCACTCAAACTTAGTTTCATCATGAACACCATCGCCACACTCCTCATGCCAATGCCCGCATTCACCACAGTTAAAGCAAAAAACTGGTAATTTCTCATACTTTACTTGGTATCTAACACATTCATCTCCCTTCTTACCAGTGACAAAACTCTTAATTTTTGCAATGATGTCTATCTTCACCCTAACCCGGAAAAATTCACCAAAAAGCCTGCTGGTAGCTTCAGCTGAACTTCCTCCACCTCACCAATGCGTGATACCATCCCCCTGACTGCGGGCTCGATTAAAAAGTTGTCAGGTAACCGATGGATCTGTTCCCACACTGGCAGTTTATCCAACTTGATGCTATCAGGGTTTTTGAAACCATCGTACTCCACCATGATCACTACCTGATCTCTAAAAAGCCACGGCCCCTCGACCATGGCCTTGTTCCAATCCCCAAGGCATCCAAATTGAGATGTAAACAAGTTGTCCTTAATCTTCCTCCAAACCACCGTTTTCGTATGGTTCCATGCGGCACGCATGTCCCCGTACAGAGCATTAGGGCTGAAGGTCCTTGAGGTGTGCACACTGGCTATGGCAAGCCACTTCGCCGGCGCCCCCAGATCCGACAATTCCTCCTCCCACACAAAATCATCATCTTCCTTCTCCTGCAGATTCAACTTGGCCAGTAGTTCCTTCGTCGTCTCCTTGCCCTGCCGCCCCTGCGAACTTGATCCAGCCGCCATGAGCAAACCGATCTAGCCGTCACCGCCAAACCCTAGGTTGATCTGCCAGAAGAACCACACGAGCCAAGGCCGGTAAGGTCGCAGGGGAACTCCCTTGATCAGCCCGAGTCTGAGGGTTCACCAGCAAAGATCTACCGGGGAGAAGTAGGTAAAACCGGCGGTGGCGCCGGATTATGTCGAAACCCTAGGTTGTCGTCGTAGGGGACTTGCGATGACCAAACTATTCTAGTGGAAATGCCCTGCTACTAGTTGGACTGTTGAACTTTCCACCTCAACTTTCTTTACATCCAGACATTTTGTACTCGGTAGATTAGACTACTTTCAAATCTTCACTGTCCCCTCTTTGCACGTATGTACCGCATGTATTTGAGCACACGACAAAATTAAGCCAGCCTCTTCAAGTGGAAGGCAAACTGCGAAATCACTAATTAAGGAGTACTCGTTGCAAAGATCACTCCAATTTCCCTAGTTGCGACAAGTCACAACCTGGGAGTTTTCCCTTTTTTTGTAGATCTGTTTATTCAAAATGTTTTATCTCTCAAACCGTGCATCCAAATCTCGAATTGCTTTCACCATTAGATTCCTCGCGTCGAGATCTGCAAAACTAGATGCCATGTTGATAGGTTTTGACGAACTTTTTTTCATAAAAAAGGATGAAAAACCGAACCGGGAGCATGGGTTTTTTCCCTTTCCGAAAGAGGCACGCCCGTGCCTCTCACAAAATCACAACCGTGCCTCTCGTGGAAGAAAAAAAAGAGAAAACGTGTTTTTTTGTTTCCAAGGAGGCACGGCCATGACTCTCGTGAAAGCACAACCGTGACTCTTGCAGAAGCAAAACCGTGACTCTCGCGAAAGGAAAAAAACAGACAACGTGTTTTTTTCCTTTCCGAGAGGCATGGTCGTGACTCTCACGAAAGGAAAAAACAGAAAACGTGTTTTTTCCCTTTCCGAGAGGCATGGCCGTGACTCTCGCGAAAGCACAACCATACTTCTCACGGAAGTAAAACCATGACTCTCGCGAAAGAAAAAAACAGAAAACGTGTTTTTTTAGTTTCCGAGAGGCACGGCCGTGACTTTCGCGAAAGCACACCCGTGCCTCTCGTGGAAGCAAAACCATGACTCTCGCGGAAAAAACAGAAAACGCATTTTTTTCGTTTTCGAGAGTCACCGTGACTCTAAGCGAAAGTTAAACCGTGCCTCTCGCGGAAGCAAACCGTGACTCTCATGAAAGGAAAAAAAACGCGTTTTTTCACACAAAAATATTTTTTTTCCATTTTTTTATTGAAAAATTAAGGAGGACCAGTGGAAAACCAAAACGTAGAAAAAACCTGAAAAAACCGTTTAAAAAGCCGAAAACGCGTGCGGAAAAATAAAAAAAATCCGGAGAGAGCGCCCAGAGCGCAACACATGGCGAATGGCTAAGAGCGCGCCAAGTGGGATGATCGTTGCGTGGCTCCCGAAGGAGCGCTCGTTAACTAGTTGCTCTCGACGAACTGGGCCATTACAGCCACAAACAAATGTGCGGCAAACTGGGCCATTACAGCCACAAACAAATGCGTACTCCCTTCGTTTCTAAATATAGTGATTTCATTGTGAACTACATACAGATGTATATAGACGTGTGTTTTTTTTTGAAACACGGTCTCTTAGGGCATGATTCATTAAAAAAGCTTGAAGAGAATTGCCCGGTTAATAAACAGAAAACCGGGCGAAAACCGCCACAACTGACCTGCAAAAACAAGGCACACATGGCGACCTAGCAAGCTACACAAGAACGCACACACGCCACCGAGGAGAAAAGTGTCATCGAGGTTGCAGCCTGGCGTCATCGTCATCACGTCTCGGTGAGGGCGACTCTGACTCCACCATCGACAACCACCAAAGAAGCCTTCACCGCAAACAAGCGTTGAGGCTTGCGCCAGTCGATGCCAAACAGTTAGCCACACGCACCGGCGACCAGGCAACTCCAACTCTGTCGATGAGCATTGCAGGAGAAAAGCATTGGGCTTGCGTCGAGCCAGCGCCATAGCCGACCACCCGTCTTGTGTCATCGTCACCGCAAGGGCCTGTCCTTAGCAGCTCCGACTTCAGGAAGACAAAGCGAGGCACGACGACTCCTCGAACACGCCGGAAGAGACCGACTACCACGAACCATCAGCAAACCTGACTCCGCCCGAAGCCGCCATCGTTGCCACAAACAGGTGAAAGAACGTGCGGTGCCCCCATGTTTGGTTTTGGTAATTGATGACAAGCTCTATGGACTAATGGTTGCCTTGAGTTATATTTGAAGGTTTTGTCCATGGGCTTTTCTTGGAGTACATGTGTTGGTTTCAAGGAGAGTTTGTGTCGACCAAGGTGTTATTCAAGGAATTATCCAAAGATTGGTCATGTGAGTGTTGAGCTTATTGCAAGCATGTCTTGAAGAAGAAGATTGTGTGATCATTCATGTCTACCTTCAAGACATCATCCAAATGAAGAGAATTGGAAAGATTCAAGGTTGATCAAGATTAAGTCAAGAATGAATCAAGTTGATCAACCCACAAAGCATAGAAGATGTACCGAGAGGGATCAAGTGATCCCATGGTATGGTATGCATTGTCAATTACGCTTTGTGTACTAACCCATGTTCTTTGTGGGGTTAGGTTGCGGTGTGCAAGTTCAAGTGGAGCATCATGAAGAGATCAAATGCTTGAATCTTGCCGTCCATTGTGGTGACAATGGACTTGTGAAGATGTGCGGAAGAGTGGCTCACCCATAGTGGAGTATGGGGGAGTAATCACCTAGTCTTCATCGAGCCAACACAATCAAGAAAGGTGGTCCAAATTGAGGAAGTCATGATCATCATCATCTAGCTCAAGTGGACTATGTGCAAGACAAAGGTTTGCCCTTGATAGGTTTTCTATTTTACCGGTCTCATAGTGGTGGTTGGGAGACCGAGTTATAGGATCGATTGTCGTACTATCAAGGGCTCTCGATGAGTAGCTTGGTCGTATCGTTCGTAGAGAGCTCAAACCATTGCATGTTTGCGTCATCTTTCTTGGTTCTTGTTTGGTTCTCTTTGTGAGTCTTAGAGCTTATGGTCATCTTGGTGACAAGCTCGAGTTCATCGAAAACGGAGTTCACATGCATCTTCTATGATGTTTTCGATGTTGGAGGTTATGCCGGTTGTTCTCGGTTGGAGGTTTCACTCCTCTATTTGTCGCTGTTTTGATGCTACTCGTCGTCTTGTTTCCAACAAGCTTGAGTTTGCTCAATTCGGAGCTCATATGCAGAAGTTATGGCAGTTCCTGTTTTCTTGGAAGTGGCTTTTGTTTGGTCCCAGCGGTAGTACCACGAGCCCAAGCGGTAGTACCGCTTGGAGCTCTCAGCCGTAGTACCGCTGCAGTACCACTCTACTTCCGCCTCGATTTTGGGTCCTGCACTTTTTGTGTCGGGTTTAGCAGTAGTTGCGCGGCAGTAAGGCACGGTAGTACTGCCTACAAGCGGTAGTACCGCTCCGGTCGGGCGGTAGTACCACTACTGCATTACTGCCGCCGTACTCTGCTCTGCCCTGCCTCTTTTGGTCCCGTGTTCTGCTCCTCCAGCGGTAGTACCGCTGGGGTGAGCGGTAGTACCGCTTCATGCGGTACTACCGCCCCAGGTTCATGTTTTGTTGCTCCTTTTCCCTGCTTCTTCCGCCCGAGCGGTAGTACTGCTCATGGAGCAGTAGTACCGCTCGTGTGCGGGCTGAGCACATAACGGTTGGATTTTCCCCCTCCTATAAAAGGGGGTCTTCTTCCCCAATGAACCTAATCCTTTGAGCTCATGTTCTTCCCCCATTGTTGACCTTCTTCGAGCTTGCTAACTCTCAATCCCTCCATGGATTCTTACTAGTTTTTGAGGGAAAAGAGAGAGGAGATCTAGATCCACATTTCCACCAATCACTTTCTCTTCTATGTGAGGGGAACCCCTTGGATCTAGATCTTGGAGTTCTTCGTGTTCTCTTCTTCGTTCTTCCTCTCATTTTCCTCCCTAGCATTTGTTGCTTCGGTGAGATTTGGGAGAGAAGGACTTGCGCACTCCGTGTGCCCTTGCCATTGCATTTGGTGCATCGATTTGAGTTCTTCACGGTGATACGTGGAAGTTACAAGTTGAGAAGCTTATTACTCTTGGGTGCTTGGTACCCTTGAGCTTGTTCCTCTTGGGTGCTTGGGCGCGCTAGACGGTTGAGGTCACCTCAGAGCCATATTCAATTGTGGTGAAGCTTCATGGTGTCGTTGGGGAGTTAACCCCAACCTTGGTGGTGAGGGAGTCCTGGATTAGGGGGTGTTCGGGTAGCCGGACTATACCTTCGGCCGGACACCTGGACTATGAAGATACAAGATTGAAGACTTCGTCCCGTGTCCGGATGGGACTTTCCTTGGCGTGGAAGGCAAGCTTGGCGATGCGGATATTCAAGATCTCCTACCATTGTAACCGACTCGGTGTAACCCTAACCCTATCCGGTGTCTATATAAACCGGAGGGTTGTAGTCCGTAGGCAATCAACTCCATACACAACAATCATACCATAGGCTAGCTTCTAGGGTTTAGCCTCCTTGATCTCGTGGTAGATCCACTCTTGTACTACCCATATCATCAATATTAATCAAGCAGGAGTAGGGTATTACCTCCATCGAGAGGGCCCGAACCTGGGTAAAACAAAGTGTCCCCAGTCTCCTGTTACCATCCGGCCTAGACGCATAGTTCGGGACCCCCTACCCGAGATCCGCCGGTTTTGACACCGACATTGGTGCTTTCATTGAGAGTTCCTCTGTGTCGTCACAATCAGGAAGGATGCCTCTTCCCGTCTTTAAAGACGATGCCGTTGCTAAGGGAGCCTTGGCTGTTGGCCAGACCCTCCGGCTAGGTGGTTTCCTCATGACCACCTGTTCGGCTGTTGCGCCGACGGTGACCTCTCGGGTCATCAAAAGCAACCTACACGTCAGCTCGGAGCTCGTCGAGCAGCTAGATCCAATGGAGCTCTCTTCCGTAAACGAGCTCTTGGATCGCATCGCCGCCCTGGGGGTCGCTACGGATTACGACCAGGTTGGGCTTAAACCCGATCTAAGAGAAATTAACTCTCCCCAAGTCACCCACCACGTTGCCGTGGTAGAGGCGCAGTGCGGCGACCCTTCATCTATTTTAAGGACTAGCTACGTCCGAATTCCCGACTCCTCCAAGCCGGATACCCGCGGAGGGGAGGATGTAACTCAAGACCTGAGCTTAGGATCAGGCAACGGGCTAGATTCGTTGGACAACATCCAAGAATCCGAACTTCAGAGTTCGGAAACTCTTCGGCCTCCGAATCTTGGATTGGGTGAGGTTTCAGATTCAACGACACCCGCCCACCCGAACATAAGCGATCTCTCCCAAATCAGGCAGAGGCCCGAGGAAACAGTACATCATTACTGGGCCAGATTCCTCCTGGTTATGAACAGGATAAAGGATTGCCGCGAGGAAGACGCAATCTCAATTTTCTGCAGTAATTGCACGGACGAGGGAATCCTTAACGCCGTAAGTCGTCGTGATATTACACGCTTCGCTGACTTGGCGTCCATAGTACAAAAATACTGTGCGATGGAAAGCGCCTGGAAAACCGAAATAAAATTTTGGGATAATCCGGCCTTGAATAGTAATCCCGTCCGAACTAAGAGGGTGCATCATCATAGGACACCCGGGATAAACACCAAAAAGCCAAAACCCTCTACAGGGCATGGAACCGTACTGGAAAGGTGGCTTGATGGACCCTGTAGAATTCACAGTACAGAGGACGCCACACCAACTCACAGCCTTAGAGCATGTTGGATACTCCGGCAGGTGGCCAAAATTGGCGAGGACCTCTTAATTCTGGAGGCCGCAGAAAGCCAGCCCGAGGACACCAGTACCGTTCTCACAGTCTTCGAGACTTTCGCATCAAACAATGTGCTAAAAAGAACACTCCGCAGCCTCGCCGAAGTCTACCAAGTTTCAACAATAAATCCATGGAGCGACACTGCTATTACCTTCAACGCAAGTGATGAACCTAAATTTCGGACAGCCCGAGCACCAGCCACATTGGTCCTCAGTCCCATAGTGGACGGCTTTCGCCTCACCAAGGTGCTCATGGATGGAGGCAGCGGACTGAACCTCATTTATGAGGAAACCCTTCAAAAAATGGAAATAGACTGGAACCGCATCGAGCGAAGCAGCACAACCTTTAGAGGAATAATCCCCAGTCGGGAAGCGCGCTGCACAGGAAACATCACACTAGATGTGGTGTTCGGCACGCCGGATAATTACAGGTCCGAAGAAGTCACGTTTCAGGTGGCCTCGTTTAAGAGCGGACATCATGCTTTACTGGGATGAGAAGCATTCACAATCTTCCAAGCAATACCCCATTACGGGTACATGAAACTTAAGATGCCCGGGCCAAACGGAATTATCACTCTATCTAGTGATCCGGACGTTGCACTCCGCGCCGAAAACAAGACGGCCGCGTTAGCCCTTGAGGCACTATCCGAAGCCCTAGCGGCCGAGGAACTGACTGCGCTGCGCTCCACGGTTAACAGGGATGATGTGATACTCGATAAGAGATCCAAATCCACATCCTTCAAGCCAGCTGACGAACTAGTCAAATTCCAGGTCCATCCAACGGACCCCAATAAAACAGCTTCCATCGGGGCACGACTGAACCCTGATGTAAACGCTGCACTGTGAGAGTTCCTACGAGAGAACTCGGACATTTTCGCCTGGCACCCTTCAGACATGCCAGGGATCCCACGCAGGCTGGCTGAACACAGCTTAAATATCCTAAAAGGATTCAAACCTGTCAAACAAGCCCTTCGGCGTTTTTCCGAACCCAAGAGACAGGCTATGGGAGAGGAGCTAGCCAAGCTATTGGAGGCCGGATTCATTAGAGACATAAAACATCCGGACTGGCTAGCAAACTTGGTGATGGTACCAAAGAAGGACAAATCCTGGCGCCTGTGTGTCGATTTTAAAGACCTTAACAAGGCTTGCCCAAAGGATCCCTTCCCCCTCCCCCGTATCGATCAAATTATCGATGCCACCGCAGGACACGACTCGTTGTGTTTCCTCGACGCATACTCCGGTTACCATCAAATCAAGATGGCAGAATCAGACCAAGCTGCAACAGCATTCATCACACCATACGGCCCATTCTGCTTCAACACAATGCCCTTCGGGCTGAAAAACGCCGGCGCAACATATCAGCGCATGATCCAGACATGTCTGGCAAATCAGATCGGCAAAACAGTGGAGGCGTATGTGGATGATGTGGTCGTCAAATCAAGACATGTCGAATCTCTAATAGACGACTTGAGGCTTACATTCGATAACCTCCGAAAATATGACATCAAGCTCAACCCGGAAAAATGCGTCTTCGGCGTTCCAGCCGGAAAGCTCTTGGGCTTCATTGTATCCGGTAGAGGAATTGAAGCAAATCCAGCCAAGATCCGAGCTTTGTCACAATTGGATATCCCAAAGGACCTCAAACAAATACAAAAATTAACCGGATGCGTGGCGGCTTTAAGCCGCTTCATCTCCCGCTTGGGAGAAAAGGCACTACCCCTCTATCGCCTCCTTCGGCGCACCGAACACTTCGAGTGGACGGAGGCCGCCACGGCCGGACTTGATGAAATAAAAGCCATATTGGCAACAAACCCAGTCCTGGCCGCGCCGAACACCGGCGAACCAATGTTATTGTACATTGCAGCAACACATCAAGTTGTCAGCGCAGTGCTCGTTGTCGAGCGGGAAACGGACGGACACAAATTCCCCCTTCAAAGGCCGGTCTACTACGTATCCACTGTCCTCACTCCATGCAAATCACGGTACCCGCATTATCAAAAGATTGCATACGCGGTATTCATGGCATCCCGGAAGCTACGACACTACTTTCAAGAGTGTTCCATAACAGTAGCCTCGGAAGTACCACTCAACGATATTATCAACAACCGCGACGCAACGGGCCGGATTGCAAAATGGGCCATCGAGCTTCTCCCGTTCGATATAACCTATAAGCCACGGCGAGCTATTAAATCGCAAGTTTTGGCCGACTTCGTCGCAGAATGGACGGAGGCCGAGCTCCCTAAAGAGTACGGCACATATTCAAACTGGATTATGCATTTCGACGGCTCCAAAATGTTGGCCGGACTGGGGGCTGGCGTCGTCCTGACGTCCCCCACAGGAGACACAGTCCAATATGTGCTCCAGATCATGTACATGGATTCCAACAATGCAGCCGAATATGAGGCCCTCCTACATGGTCTCCGGATAGCAGTATCCATGGGTATCCAGCGCCTAGAGGTACGCGGGGATTCAAACCTCGCGATATCCCAAATAAATGGAGACTTCGACGCCAAGGACCCAAAAATGGCAGCTTACCGCAACGCCGTCCTAAAAATGTCAGCTCGGTTCGAAGGGCTGGAGTTTCACCATATAGCCCGAGAAAACAATCAAGCAGCGGACGTCCTGGCACGCATCGGAGCAAAACGCGATGCAGTCCCCCCCCAACATCTTTTTGGAAAGATTGTTCAAGCCATCCGTAACATGGGAGGGGGAACCCGCAAATAACAGCCCGGACCCAGCCGCACCACTCGACGCCGAACAATCTGACACAATTGGAGGCTCTGCCAATGAAATTACACCTTCAGCCCACGTAATAATGGCGGTCATCGCCCCGTGGACAGAACCATTCCTAGCCTACCTTACTAGGCAGGAACTCCCGGAGGACCAAAACGAGGCCCGCTGCATAGTGCGGCGATCTAAAGCCTATAGAGTCCATGAGGGAGAGCTTTATAAGAAAAGCACTACCGGAGTCCTTCAAAGGTGCATCTCCGAAGAGGAAGGGCGGAACCTTCTGGCTGAAATTCATGCCGGACTCGGTGGTCACCACGCCGCTGCTCGGTCCCTTGTTAGCAAGGCTTTCCGTACAGGCTTTTATTGGCCGACGGCCCGGGCAGACGCTCAGGACTTAGTCCAACGATGCGCTGGTTGCCAACTTTTTGCCAACCAAAGCCATATGCCACCCACCGCACTCCAAACTATACCCATCACCTGGCCTTTTGCGGTCTGGGGGCTTGACATGGTCGGACCCCTTAAAGGTGGGACCGATAGGAAAAAATACTTACTGGTCATGGTGGATAAATTCACCAAATGGATAGAAGCCAAGCCTGTTAAAACGGCCGAATCCGGACCTGTGATAGACTTCATATCCGGGGTTGTACACCGTTATGGCGTCCCCCACAGCATCATAACCGATAACGGTACAAACTTTACCGCCGACGAGGTAAAACTCTGGTGCAAAAACATGGGCATCAAGCTCGATTATGCTTCCGTCTATCACCCACAAACCAACGGCCAGGTCGAACGTGCAAATGGTCTTATCATGAGCGGCATTAAACCCAGACTGGTGCGGTCCCTCAAGGAATCTAACACGCACTGGGTAGAGGAGCTCGACTCCGTGCTATGGGGGCTGCGGACCACGCCAAATCGCACCACCGGATACACACCATTTTTTATGGTGTACGGCGCAGAGGCAGTTCTGCCCTGCGACATAATTCATGACTCACCTAGAGTGCGCATGTACGAAGAAAGAGAAGCCGAGCTCGATCGGCAGGACAACTTGGACGCCCTGGAGGAGGAGCGTGACGTGGCAAAAGCCCGTTCCGCATTTTATCAACAGCAGGCCCGAAGATATCAAAGCAGAGAAGTACGGGCCAAAAATTACAATGTTGGCGAACTAGTTCTACGCCTGCCGGATAAGAAAAAGGACAAACTCAAGCCCAAGTGGGAAGGTCCATTCATAATCGACCAAGTCCTGACTGGCGGGGCGTACCGCCTGCGAGATGCGTCGGATAACCGACTCGAGCCGAACCCGTGGAACGCCACCCGTCTCCGAAGATTCTATGCCTAGCGCCGGACTCTGTGTTCGTCTCCTTCCTCTGTCCATTTTTTGCATTTTTCTGTCTTACATTTCTCTCCTTCCCCTCTTTTCTTTTATAGCCCTTAAAGGCTTATCTAGTGACGCGCCACTCGCGCTCATTAAACCTGGGGCTTCTTTAACAGAAGCTTATTTATACGGGCTTCATGCCCAACACATGCGTCAAACTTCCGCATGTACCTTTTTCTTCACCATTATATGCATCGATATGACTTAAGTTTTGGCCAAGCTGGGTTGCCTGGCTCCTGTGCTTACCCCTACGTTCCCGATTGTTCGGCTAGGCGGTAAAGGGAGCACCTCTGTGATTGTTACTGCCGGGTCAGCCGGATGTGTACCTCAGACTGGGTGAAGCCGAAAGCTAGCGTTCTTAAGGGAATATTCGGTCGGTGAGATAAAAGATGATCTTTTTACTCATTTTATGCGCCCCCAGATGCTTTTTTCTGCGTCTTGTTATGCAGTCCGGACATGCACTTTAGGGCATGCCTCCCTGTGAAAGGAACCCCTAACGGAACTATTCTCTCTGGAAGATGTTTCTTACTAACCATGTAATATAACATAACTAGTTGGGCACTTGTCTGATAAAGCACTAATGACCCCTACGCCTGGTCTCCACGCATACCATGGTTCTTATATAACCGCTATGGTATTCGGACACACTCCGGACCATCAGGTCCCGAGGTTGAAGCGAAAAGGTCGGCAACGACAAACGATCTACAATCCGGCTAGAAGGCATTACACATGTCAATTCAAAATTACATAGTCATTCTGACTGATTGTATTCCTCTTCTATACCATCTAACAGGCTGTCTAATTTACAGTCCTGCTGGGAATACTTCGCGGCCAACTCTACTTGGCCGTATACTAAGCTCACAGGGATCTCCTTCCCGTCAGGCCCCACTGGTCCGACCTCGGCCATGTGGTTTGGGTCAGACTTCGTAAAACGGGTCTTCACCATGGCCCAGGCTTCCCTAGCGCCTTGTCGGCAGGCCGATATCTTCCACAACCGGAAGCGCCGCCGAGCTCCCTTCAGCTTCTCCGCAAGCTCTCCAAGGCCCTCGGGCATGGAGTGGGCAGGCCATAAGGCTTGGGCAACACCTCGCATCACCTGCCGCATTCGCTCGTGCAGTTGCATGAGTTCGGGAAGAAGGTCACCCGTAGAACCGGGCATCTCCTCTGCAGGACGACCTGTGAGCATACCTACAGACATCACTCTATTAATCGACTTCCTCGCCGAACTCTTTTTTCAAAGTTCGTTCAAGCACTTACTAAAAATGCCGCGTCGAAGCCGCTGATTCTCCTTCGTGGAGTCCGACAGCTGGCCACGAACATCTTTAAGTTCGACGTCCAGCTTGGTGTTGGCATCTTGAAGATCATTCTTCTCTCGCCTCACCCTTGTCAACATACTCTCACGGGCCTTTAGCTGGCGTAAGAGTTGTTGTTTGTCCGGATCGAGTCCGGCGCCATCTGCAATATGATTTGTCAGATTTACACCCACACCACACAATACTAATCTTTCAAAGTGTATCTTACCTGAGGGGGTCTCTTTGGACTCCCCTGCTGCGGCTAGTGCGGCCTCTAGTTGGGCCTTGCACTTTTCCAGCTCCTGGGACAGTACGGTATTCTTCTCCGTAAGAACCTACATATTAAAAGATCCTTAAATCAGTTTCTCTAACTGTTTCAAGTCTCGGGGGCTACTGGTATATATATATATTTGACCGAAATTTTCTTACCCGTATGTCTTTTACATACTGCTCCGTGGCTCTGGCTAAACCATTTTGAGCGGCACGGAGGTACGCATCTCCCGAATTAAAGGCATCTAAAGCCTCTTGGGAGAAACAAGCGTCGCGTAGAACTGTCAGGTGATGCCTGTGGTTCATGGCACTCTCCACTTCAGAATTTGTGGCAGACAGCCTGTCCTCATCCTCTGTCGGAGGAGCGTCCGGTACGCGCATTGTGCTCGCCTCCGCTTCCTGGCCAGCCGTTGGAGCCTGGCTGGTGGAGGCGCGATGGGCAACCTCTCCGGATGTAGTCCGGCGAGGTCTCTTCGTTCTAAAGATAGCATGAACGTTAAATATGCCCTGACAGAATAACACCAGGGAAACAGAGGGTACGCTATACCTTTGCGCCGGCATCTCAGTCCGGACTTCATTCCTTTTTCCCCACGGGGCCCCGCGGCCCCTCGTTGGCTAGCCGCCGCAGGTTCGGCGTCCTGCCTCGGAAAACTCCCCTGCAAAACACGATTGTCGTCAGAAACACCGGAATACGCGAGAGTGCAATCTCTCTCAAGGGAATGAGACTCCGGTTTCTGTCACCTGGGAGGCCGGAATTAACCTTGGGTAATCAGCCACGATGGCTACCAAGGTATTGTCCTTGCCTAGTTGATGGAACACCCCGTCGATAAGATCCACCGATATGTCCGGATCCTCTTCGGAGTCCGGATTGAGGGACCGTTCTGGGTCCTCGGGCTATGGAGGGCGGTTGCTTATGTCCTTTACCTCCTGTCACAGTTCCTGCATTGACGTCGTTAGACTACCTATCTAACTGTGGGAGTATAAAACAAACGGGCAAGTGCAATTGTTCACTTACCCAACTTGGAGGATCATACATACTGAATCCGGCCTGCAGATTGACGCGGAGGAATTCCTCCTTTTCTCCCTTATACAAAGAGGATAAGATCTTTACTAAGGCGGCGGCTGAGTCCGGCCCCTTACGGCCGTAATGTGTGGCGTCATCCTCCCCGTTGAAATCCCACGTGGGGTGGCCTCTATATTGAAGCGGCTGCACCCCCGCATAATGCATGCGGCCATGACTCCAATCATGGTTAGTCCGGAATGAGCCAACAGTCTTATCCGGTCCATCAGGTAAAGGACGTCTCTGTCACTTTCTCTCTGAGAGCTCCGCGGATGCCAGCTCAAGTGTTTCTTCAATGGAGCACTGTTGAACTCAGGGAGACCGACCCGGATAGGGTCCAGTAGAGGGACTTCGTCTATGTAAAACCATTCCGAAGGCCAGTCCTCGGACGCCTTCTTTGGGGTTCCGGATAGGTATCAGGTCCCGGTGATGCGCCATACTTCGGCTCCGCCCACTTGATATATAGACCCCTTTTCAGAACAGGGCACCAGGCAGAACAACCTCTTCCACAGCGCGAAATGAGCCTCAACGCCTAAAAATAGCTCGCAGAGGACGACGAAACCCGCAATGTGCAATACGGAGGCGGGTGTGAGATTGTGCAGCTGGAGGCCGTAGAACTCCAGAAGCCCGCGGAGAAATGGGTGAATTGGAAATCCCAGTCCCCTTATTAGATAGGGGACGAGGCACACCCGCTCTCCTTTAGAAGGATTGGGGGTGTTCTCCGCTTGTTTTCCGCCATTATAGGTGGCGAGACCGGCTCGGACCAGGACCATGCATGCCTGGGGGAGGAGTCCCTGGGCCTGAAGTGACGCTAACTTGCTGTGAGGGATGGTGCAACTCTCCCAGTCACCGGGTTTGGGACCGAAGGGGCGAGGGGAGGAGCTGCGACGGCTGGTCATGTTGGAATGGACCTTTGCTGGAAGCGCTCTGATGATAACTCGCGGAAAGGAGAAGATGTGGTTTGGACCTAAATACCCATCCCGTTAAATAGGCGGCTCGTTTATACAGCTAGGGGTGTGGATATAAAAACGCCCTGGCTTTTTGCATTTGTTTGAACATGTGGAAGACGGCCATTATTGGGCATGGAAGCCGAGGAGGACTACATTGCAAAAATCGGACATTATTCCTACAGGTACACAAGATTTGGAGAGGAACCCGCCTTGCAATGCCGAACAATCTGCACGCCGGACTCATCGTCATTGAAGCCTGGTTCGGGGGCTACTGAGGGAGTCCTGGATTAGGGGGTGTTCGAGTAGTCGGACTATACCTTCGGCCGGACTCCTGGACTATGAAGATACAAGATTGAAGACTTCGCCCCGTGTCCGGATGGGACTTTCCTTGGCGTGGAAGGCAAGCTTGGCGATGCGGATATTCAAGATCTCCTACCATTGTAACCGACTCGGTGTAACCCTAACCCTATCTGGTGTCTATATAAACCAGAGGGTTGTAGTCCGTAGGCAATCAACTCCATACACAACAATCATACCATAGGCTAGCTTCTAGGGTTTAGCCTCCTTGATCTCGTGGTAGATCCACTCTTGTACTACCCATATCATCAATATTAATCAAGCAGGAGTAGGGTATTACCTCCATCGAGAGCCCGAACCTGGGTAAAACAAAGTGTCCCCAGTCTCCTGTTACCATCCGGCCTAGACGCATAGTTCGGGGCCCGCTACCCGAGATCCGCCGGTTTTGACACCGACAGGTGGTGTTCGGAGCTCAATCATTATGGTGTAAAGCTCCGGGAAAGTGTCGGGGTCTCCAATTAGGTTGTGGAGATCGCCCCGAGCAATTTCACGGGTACCGGTGACCGCCCCCAAGGGTTGCCAAAGTGTACGGGTTTGGTGACCGCCCCCAAGGGTTGCCATTTGTATGGGTTCGGTGACCGCCCTCAAGGGTCCCTTAGTGGAATCACCGCACCTTGCATTGTGTGAGGGCGTGAGGAGATTACGGTGGCCCTAGTGGCTTCTTGGGGAGCATTGTGCCTCCACACCTCTCCAAACGGAGATTAGCATCGGCAAGGGTGTGAACTTCGGGATACATCGTCGTCTCCGCGTGCCTCGGTTATCTCTTACCCGAGCCCTTCACTTATGCATTTTACTTTGTGATAGCCATATTGTTTTGTTTGTCATATATCTTGCTATCACTTAGTTGTTTATCTTGCTTAGCATAAGTTGTTGGTGCACATAGGTGAGCCTAGTTGTTGTAGGTTTTGTGTTTGTCAAATTAACCGCTAGGTTTATTCCGCATTTGTTCAAGCCTAAACCGTAATTATTTTAAAGCGCCTATTCACCCCCCCCCCCCTCTAGGAGACATCCACGATCTTTCAACAGGAAGCCGCGAAAACATCTGCATTGTCGGACAGGCACCAGCCGACCGCAATGCCGCGAGCGTCCATCCCATGAAGCGTGCAAACAGGATCCGAAGCTCTTTAAGGCGACACCCCAAAGAGGGAAGCGACGATGTCGACGCCGTGCCCGACCCAACAGGGCCTTAGGCTTTCACCTGAAGATTAGAATCCGAGGGTGTAAGATGGTGTGGCACTCCACAACGACGCATCCAAGGTGGTTAAACAACGCCCACAGATGCCGATGCCGCTAGCCGGCAAAACTAGGCAAGCTTTCGCCCAGAGCATAGCCAACACCGCCAGCACCATCATGCACTACACCTCCGCTGACCCGCTCACCTCTCGTAGAGCCACCGTGTCAGCACCATCGGAGAGCCACCGAGCACCTCACCTCCCCGCCGGACAAGAAGACGCTGACGGGGCAGATCCGGCCGATCTGGCATCCCACCACCAGAGGCTGGCCTGCCACCGGCCCGACCAGGGACCGCGCCCCACAAGGCAGGCAGGGGGGCCGCACCCGCCCCGACGTGTTGGAAGGAGTAGGAAGGGGGCCGCACCCGCCCCGATGCGTCGGAAAGGAGCAGCCAGGCTGAAGACCAGGCGCCCATCAACGGAGCTGCCGCGGGTGCCACCCATGAGAGCCACTGCCAGGGAGCCGTCTCGCCGGAGAAGGAGGCCCAGGGGCCCGCCGGCGATGCAGCCAAAGCCCCCGACCGAATCCATCATGCGACGCAGAAGAGGATCGAGCCTCCCCACCTAGAGTTCCCACGGCCTGACGAGAGGAAATCGCCCCCGCCGCCGCCGTCCGCCGCCCGGGCTTAGCCCGGCGGCCTCCTCCGGCGACAACGAGGGGAGGAAGGGAGGGCGCTGCGGCTAGGTTTCCACCCACGTCGCCTCAGCCGAGACGATGCATGGGGCATCAATGCATGGTGTTCTTCGACTGATCGTTACTCTCGACGGTGAGGATGTTATTGATTGTGAACCCATATTAGGCTATTTACACAGAGGAATGGAAAAAATCTATCCCTATTGTCCTTTATTAATAAAATTGATCTTTAGACGTGTTTTAGAGTATAGATTCACCTATTTTATTTCATATGTAGTTTATATTAAAATCTCTAAAATGGCTTATATTTAGAAACGGACGGAGTAGTTGAGTATGTGTGAAAGTGAAGTTTTCCCCTAGCGGTGGCTAGGGTTTTCATGTCCTCCCTGGCGATCTAATCTCGAGAGAGTTTCTACCCAATATTCTCGCCTCCCCTACGTAGGGTTCCCCTTACGCATCGAAGGAAGTCTCCCCCAGGCTTGCTGCGATGGAACCGGTGGCGGACGCACAGTCAGGTACGAGCGGCCGCAGCGGTGCCGCCATGAGAACGGATCTTGATGAATCCATGGAGCAGTTGAATCTAGAGGATGAAGTCTTTGATGATCTGGTAATCGATGAGAATGACCAGGAGATCAATGAGAGCGTCAGATGGCTAGCCCTAGCTAGGGTTCATACGGACAAAACCTTCAGCCCGACGGCCTTCTATAAGGAGATGCGGGCGGCATGGAATCCAGCACAACATGTGAATTTTCGCCCGGTTGGCCCGAACTTGTTCGTTGTTCAGGCCGAGTGCCTCGGCGATTGGGAACGGATGATCGAATAAGGCCCATGGCTATTTAGGAACTTCTTGGTGCTGATGTGCCCCTATGATGGTTTTACGAAGGCAGAGGAGGTGCCTATGGTGTATATGCCTGTTTGGCTCCAGATTCATAAACTTCTAGAAGGTTTCTGTAAGAAGGGCATTGTGGAACATCTGCTTAGGAACTCTGGGAAGATTTTGGAGATGAGGTTAAACGGGAACACACGCGGGGACTATGTGAGAATCAGGGTACACCATGATGTGCGTCAGCCTCTCACCAAGTTCGTCAGTATTGTAAGAGGTAAAGAGCGTCAGGTTTTCCTAGTGCGTTATGGGAAGCTTGCTCGTTTCTGCAGTGTATGTGCATCATAGGCCATGAGTTCAAGGAGTGTGGGAACGGGATCCATGAGGAGAAAAACAAGAAGTTTGGCGCATGGCTATATGTTGATGGCCCTAATAAGCCACGGCCGGAAAGTGGTAATCGGGGGAGCGACCAGAAGCCTGACTATACCCCAAGCCGTGTGAACAAGCTACCTAAGCAGGTGGATCCTGAAACTTTGGATACAGCTACAAGCCCGTTGAAGGCCACACACACTTATGCAAGTCAATCCATCTGTGCGGAAGCGACTGGCGATGGATGAGGCGGGGATAGGTGACAGGTCTGGAGGTTCCATGGTTCCTCCTGGTATCCTCACGCTGACCCTTGGGAAGGGGGAAGAGGGTGATGATGTACAATCACCAACTAGCAGCTCCGGTAGCAAGCGTGCAAAAACTGTCTCTGAAGATGCTTCGGATGTTCGATCGGCGGCCTCCCTCGAGGAGGACCGCTGGGTACAATGAGTTCTCTAGTTTGGAACTGCCGGGGGGAACCGCCGGACAGTTCGCGAGGTGTTGGCCCTCTGCAAAGCCAATTCCCCGGGGCTGGTATTTATTTCTGAAACTAGACAAGCCTCAAGCAAGATGGAGAAGATCAAGTTTAGACTGCAGATGAGAGGTTTTGCAGGTGTTTCCAGTGATGGGTTGAGTGGGGTCCTGGCCCTCTATTGGGATGAAAATTTACAAGTGACAGTTTTGGACTCGTGTGCACGGTATATAGACGTGCGTATTGTAGATGCAGCAAATGATAAAACATGGAGGACGACCTATGTGTACGGAGAGCCACGGGTGGAGAACAGGCACCGTATGTGGACTGCGCTGTCAAATTTACGTGCCATATCCTCGGAGCCGTGGCTAGTGTGTGGGGATTTTAATGAAGCCATGTGGCAACATGAACATGTTTCTCAAACGCAACGATCTGAGGGTCAAATGCAGCAGTTCAGGGATTGCCTACTGGCTTGTGAATTAATGGACTTGGGGTTCTCCGGGATCCCGTATACATATGATAATGGGCAAGCTGGGAATAGAACCGTCCGGGTGCGGTTGGATAGAGCTTGTGCTGATGAAGCGTGGAAGGATATGTTTCCCTTTACGCAGGTGGATCATCTGGCGTCGTCTTGCTCGGACCATTGTCCGTTGATGGTTCGGTTATCGCATGCGGAGCCACCTAAAAATAGAGCCGCGACCAGGTACGAGATCATGTGGGAGAGGCACCCGGCACTGGCCTCAGTCATTGCGAACCGGTGGGGGCAAAGCAAGCCGAGCGGAACTCTTGGTGTTGTTCAGGATGCGCTGAAGGAGATGATGGCGAAGCTGCGTGCGTGGAGCAGGGAGAACTTCGGTCATGTCACATCTGAAATCGAGAAACTACGGCGGCAGCTAGCTGACTTGCAACTCCAAGATGCGGACAGGTCATTAATAAGGTAGAAAATGTACCAATTGGATGAATTGCTCTATAGATAAGAGATGCTATGGTTACAACGGTCACGGATCACGTGGCTTAAAGAGGGAGAGCGGAATACTGCATATTTGCACCGACGGGCAGTGTGGCGTGCGCGCCGGAACTATATCCAATGCCTACGCAAAACAGATGGGTCTTGGTGCACCGTACCGTCAGACATGGAACGCATGGCAAGCTCTTATTTTCAGGAAGTGTTCACCAAAGATCCGACACTTACACCTATGGAGGTGCTTGAAGGTATAACTCCTAAAGTGACACAGGGTATGAATGATTTGTTGTGTGCGCCGTTTTCAGGGGAGGAGGTGTCTAATGCCCTGTTTCAGATTGGGCCGATCAAAGCGTCGGGAACGGATGGCTTGCCGGCAAGGTTCTTCCAACGCAATTGGGTTGTGCTGAAGACGGAAATTGTTGCTGCTGTTTTGGATTTCTTTAAAATAGGAAATATGCCAGAGGGAGTGAATGATACGGCCATCGTCCTTATTCCTAAAGTTCCTCACCCTAAGGAACTAAAGGATTTCAGACCGTAAGTCTTTGTAACGTGATGTACAAGATCGTGTCTAAGTGCTTGGTCAATCGGTTGCGACCGTTGTTGGGTGAGCTGATATCGGAGAATCAAAGCGCATTCATCCCTGGGAGGCTTATCTCAGATAACTCAATTGCTTTCAAGTGCATCCATCATATACAAACTACGAAACCAAACAGTCCTGCTGCTTGTGCTTACAAGTTGGATCTCTCGAAAGCATATGATCGTGTAGATTGGGAGTTTTTGGAGCAAGCCCTAATAAAATGGGGGGTTTCGATGGAGTGGATTACATGGATTATGGCCTGTGTGAAGTCTGTGAAATACTCGGTTAAGTTTAACGGCAAGCTACTGGAGTCGTTTTCTCCTTCTCGGGGACTAAGGCAAGGTGACCCCCTGTCTCCCTTCCTCTTCCTGTTTATAGCTGATGCTCTGTCCTCCTTGTTATCCAAGTTAGTGCATGAGGGAGAGTTTAAGGGGGTTCAATCTGCCGTGGTGCTCCAGTTATCTCACATCTATTGTTCGCCGATGATACTATATTACTGTTTGAAGCATCGAACCACCAAGCTACCATTGTGAAAGGTTTGTTGAACACTTATGCCAGAGCGACGGGTCAACTTATCAACCCTGAAAAGTGTTCCATCCTTTTTTCGGACAACTGTCCTGAGGCGGTGGCGGTAGAGATGAAGGGTATTTTGGAAGTGACACAACAGGTTTTTGAACCTAAATACCTGGGCTTACGTATACCAGAAGGAAGAGTACATAAAGGGCAATTTGAGACCGTGCAAGACAGACTAAGGAAAAGATTAGTGGATTGGAGTGAACAGTATGTGTCAACCGGAAATAAGGAGATACTAATTAAGGCAGTGGCACAAGCAATACCAACCTACGTTATGAGTGTCTTCCGCCTGCCGGTGTCCGTGTGTGATGACCTAACAAGGTTGTGTTGGAAATATGCCCTAGAGGCAATAATAAAAGCATTATTATTATATTTCCTTGTTCATGATAATTGTCTTTATTCATGCTATAATTGTGTTATCCGGAAATCGTAATGCATGTGTGAATAATAGACACCAACATGTCCCTAGTAAGCCTCTAGTTGACTAGCTCGTTGATCAACAGATAGTCATGGTTTCCTGACTATGGACATTGGATGTCATTGATAACGAGATCACATCATTAGGAGAATGATGTGATGGACAAGACCCAATCCTAAACATAGCACAAGATCGTATAGTTCGTTTGCTAGGGTTTTTCCAATGTCAAGTATCCTTTCCTTAGACCATGAGATCGTGTAACTCCCGGATACCGTAGGAGTGCTTTGGGTGTGCCAAACGTCACAACGTAATTGGGTGACTATAAAGGTATACTACGGGTATCTCCGAAAGTGTCTGTTGGGTTGACACGGATCAAGACTGGGATTTGTCACTCCATATGACGGAGAGGTATCACTGGGCCCACTCGGTAATGCATCATCATAATGAGCTCAAAGTGACCAAGTGTCTGGTCACGGGATCATGCATTACGGTACGAGTAAAGTGACTTGCCGGTAACGAGATTGAACGAGGTATTGGGATACCGACGATCGAATCTCGGGCAAGTAACATACCGATTAACAAAGGGAATTGTATACGGGGTTGCTTGAATCCTCGACATCGTGGTTCATCCGATGAGATCATCGAGGAGCATGTGGGAGCCAACATGGGTATCCAGATCCCGCTGTTGGTTATTGACCGGAGAGCGATCTCGGTCATGTCTACATGTCTCCCGAACCCGTAGGGTCTACACACTTAAGGTTCGGTGACGCTAGGGTTATAGGGATATGTATATGCAGTAACCCGAATGTTGTTCGGAGTCCCAGATGAGATCCCGGACGTCACGAGGAGTTCCGGAATGGTCCGGAGGTAAAGAATTATATATAGGAAGTGCTATTTCGGCCATCGGGACAAGTTTCGGGGTCACCGGTATTGTACCGGGACCACCGGAAGGGTCCCGGGGGTCCACCGGGTGGGGCCACCTGTCCCGGGGGGCCACATGGGCTGTAGGGGGTGTGCCTTGGCCTACATGGGCCAAGGGCACCAGCCCCAAGAGGCCCATGCGCCTAGGGTTTCAAGGAGGAAGAGTCCTAGGAGGGGAAGGCACCTCCTAGGTGCCTTGGGGAGGAGGGATTCCTCCCCTTGGCCGCACCCCCCTAGGAGATTAGATCTCCTAGGGCCGGCGCCCCCCCCCCTTGGCCCTCCTATATATAGTGGGGAGATGGAGGACTTCTAACCTGGATCTTTGGTGCCTCCCTCTCCCTCTCCAACACCTCCTCCTCCTCCATAGTGCTTGGCGAAGTCCTGCCGGAGTACTACAGCTCCATCACCACCACGCCGTCGTGCTGCTACTGGAGCCATCTCCCTCAACCTCTCCTTCCCCCTTGCTGGATCAAGAAGGAGGAGACGTGGTTGTTCTGTACGTGTGTTGAACGCGGAGGTGCCGTCCGTTCGGTGCTAAGGATCTTCGGTGATTCGAATCACGTCGAGTACGACTCCCTCATCCCCGTTCTTTGAACGCTTCCGCTCGCGATCTACAAGGTATGTAGATGCTTCTAATCACTCGTTGCTAGATGAACTCCTAGATGGATCTTGGTGAAACCGTAGGAAAATTTTTGTTTTCTGCAATGTTCCCCAGCAGTGGCATCATGAGCTAGGTCTATGCGTAGTTCTTCTTGCGCGAGTAGAACACAATTTGTTGTGGGCGTAGATGTTGTCAACTTTCTTGCCGCTACTAGTCTTATCTTGCTTCAACGGTATTGTGGGATGAAGCGGCCCGGACCAACCTTACATGTACGCTTACGTGAGACCGGTTCCACCGACTAACATGCACAAGTTGCATAAGGTGGCTGGCGGGTGTCTGTCTCTCCTACTTTAATTGGAGCGGATTCGATGAAAAGGGTCCTTATGAAGGGTAAATAGAAGTTGACAAATCAGGTTGTGGCTTTCACGTAGGTAAGAAAACGTTCTTGCTAGAACCCTACTTCAGCCACGTAAAACTTGCAACAACAATTAGAGGACATCTAACTTGTTTTTGCAGCAAGTGCTTTGTGATATGATATGGCCAAAGTTGTGATGAATGATGAATGATATATATGTGATGTATGAGATGTTCATGGTATTGTAATAGGAATCATGACTTGCATGTCGATGAGTATGACAACCGGCAAGAGCCATAGGAGTTGTCTTTATTTTTTGTATGACCTGCGTGTCATTGAGAAACGCCATGTAAATTACTTTACTTTATTGCTAAACGTGTTAGCCTTAGTAGTAGAAGTAATAGTTGGCGAGCAACTTCATGGAGACACAATGATGGAGATCATGATGATGGAGATCATGGTGTCAAGCCGGTGACAAGATGATCATGGAGCCCCAAGATGGAGATCAAAGGAGCTATGTGATATTGGTCATATCATGTCACTATTATTATTTGATTGCATGTGATGTTTATCATGTTTTTGCATCTTGTTTACTTAGAACGACGGTAGTAAATAACATGATCCCTCATAATAATTTCAAGAAGTGTTCCCCCTAACTGTGCACCGTTGCGACAGTTCGTTCGTTTCTAAGCATCACGTGATGATCGGGTGTGATAGATTCCAACGTTCACATACAACGGGTGTAAGACAGATTTACACATGCAAACACTTAGGTTGACTTGACGAGCCTAGCATGTACAGACATGGCCTCGAAACACAGAAGACTGAAAGGTCGAGCATGAGTCATATAGAAGATACGATCAACATGAAGATGTTCACCGATGTTGACTAGTCCATCTCACGTGATGATCGGACACGGCCTAGTTGACTCGGATCATGTTATACTTAGATGACTAGAAGAGGGATGTCTATCTAAGTGGGAGTTCATTGAATAATTTGATTAGATGAACTTAATTATCATGAACTTAGTCTAAATGTTTACAATATGTCTTGTAGATCAAATGGCCAACGTAGTCCTCAACTTCAACGCGTTCCTAGAGAAAACCAATCTGAAAGACGATGGCAGCAACTACAAGGACTGGGTCCGGAACCTGAGGATCATCCTCATAGCTGCCAAGAAAGATTATGTCCTACAAGCACCGCTGGGTGACGCACCTGTTCTCCCTACAGAACAAGACGTTATGAACGCTTGGCAGGCACGTACCGATGACTACTCCCTCGTTCAGTGCGGCATGCTTTACAGCTTAGAGCCGGGGCTCCAAAAGCGTTTTGAGAGACAAGGAGCATATGAGATGTTCGAAGAGCTGAAAATGGTTTTTCAAGCTCATGCCCGGGTCGAGAGATATGAAGTCTCCGACAAATTCTTCAGCTGTAAGATGAAGGAAAATAGTTCTGTTAGTGAGCACATACTCACTATGTCTGGGTTACATAACCGCTTGACTCAGCTGGGAGTTAATCTCCCGGATGACGCGGTCATTGACAGAATCCTCCAGTCGCTTCCACCAAGCTACAAGAGCTTTGTGATGAACTTCAATATGCAGGGGATGGAAAAGACCATTCCTGAAGTATTTGTTATGCTGAAATCAGCAGAGGTAGAAGTCAAAAAGGAACATCAAGTGTTGATGGTGAATAAAACCACTAAGTTCAAGAAGGGCAAGGGTAAGAAAGCCTTCAAGAAAGACGGCAAGGGAGTTGCCGCGCCCGGCAAGCAAGCTGCCGGGAAGAAGCCAAAGAATGGACCCAAGCCCGAGACTGAGTGCTTTTATTGCAAGGAAAGTGGTCACTGGAAGCGGAACTGCCCCAAATACTTAGCGGACAAGAAGGCCGGCAAAACAAAAGGTATATGTGATATACATGTAATTGATGTGTACCTTACTAGTACTCGTAGTAGCTCCTGGGTATTTGATACCGGTGCAGTTGCTCACATTTGTAACTCAAAGCAGGAGCTGCGGAATAAGCAGAGACTGGCGAAGGACGAGGTGATGATGCGCGTCGGGAATGGTTCCAAGGTCGATGTGATCGCCGTCGGCACGCTACCTCTACATTTACCTACGGGATTAGTTTTGAACCTCAATAATTGTTATTTAGTGCCAAGTTTGAGCATGAACATTGTATCAGGATCTCGTCTAATACGAGATGGCTACTCATTTAAATCCAAGAATAATGGTTGTTCTATTTATATGAGAGATATGTTTTATGGTCATGCTCCAATGGTGAATGGTTTATTCTTAATGAATCTCGAGCGTAATGCTACACATATTCATAGTGTGAATACCAAAAGATGTAAGATTGATAATGATAGTCTCACATACTTGTGGCACTGCCGCCTTGGTCACATAGGTGTCAAACGCATGAAGAAGCTCCATGCTGATGGACTTTTAGAGTCTCTTGATTACGAATCATTTGACAAGTGTGAACCATGCCTCATGGGTAAAATGACCAAGACTCCGTTCTTAGGAACAATGGAGCGAGCAACCAACTTATTGGAAATCATACATACTGATGTGTGCGGTCCAATGAGTGTTGAGGCTCGCGGGGGCTATCATTATGTTCTCACCCTCACTGATGACTTGAGTAGATATGGGTATGTCTACTTAATGAAACACAAGTCTGAAACCTTTGAAAAGTTCAAGGAATTTCAGAGTGAGGTTGAAAATCAACGTGACAGGAAAATCAAGTTCCTGTGATCAGATCGTGGAGGAGAATACTTGAGTCATGAGTTTGGCACACACTTAAGAAAATGTGGAATAGTTTCACAGCTCACGCCGCCTGGAACACCTCAGCATAATGGTGTGTCCGAATGTCGTAATCGCACTCTATTAGATATGGTGCGATCTATGATGTCTCTTGCCGATTTACCGCTATCTTTTTGGGGCTATGCTTTAGAGACTGCCGCATTCATTTTAAATAGGGCTCCGTCGAAATCCGTTGAGACGACACCATTTGAATTATGGTTTGGGAAGAAACCTAAGCTGTCGTTTCTAAAAGTTTGGGGATGCGATGCTTATGTCAGGAAACTTCAACCTGAAAAGCTCGAACCCAAGTCAGAAAAATGCGTCTTCATAGGATACCCTAAAGAAACTATTGGGTATACCTTCTACCTCAGATCCGAAGGCAAGATCTTTGTTGCCAAGAATGGATCCTTTCTAGAGAAAGAGTTTCTCTCGAAAGAAGTAAGTGGGAGGAAAGTAGACCTTGATGAAGTATTACCTCTTGAACCGGAAAATGGCGCAACTCAAGAAAATGTTTCTGAGGTGCCTGCACCGACAAGAGAGGAAGTTAATGATGATGATCAAGATACTTCAGATCAAGCTCCTGCTGAAATTCATAGGTCCACAAGGACACGTTCCGCACCAGAGTGGTACGGCAACCCTGTCTTAGAAATCATGTTGTTAGACAACGGTGAACCTTCGAACTATGAAGAAGCGATGGCGGGCCCGGATTCCGACAAATGGCTAGAAGCCATGAAATCCGAGATAGGATCCATGTACGAAAACGAAGTATGGACTTTGACTGACTTGCCCGTTGAGCGGCGAGCCATAGAAAATAAATGGATCTTTAAGAAGAAGACAGATGCGGATGGTAATGTGACCATCTATAAAGCTCAGCTTGTCGCTAAGGGTTATCGACAAGTTCAAGGGGTTGACTACGATGAGACTTTCTCACCGGTAGCGAAGCTGAAGTCCGTCCGAATCATGTTAGCGATTGCCGCATTCTATGATTATGAGATATGGCAAATGGACGTCAAAACGGCATTCCTTAATGGTTTCCTTAAGGAAGAATTGTATCTGATGCAGCCGGAAGGTTTTGTCGATCCTAAGAATGCTGACAAGGTGTGCAAGCTCCAACGCTCGATTTATGGGCTGGTGCAAGCATCTTGGAGTTGGAACATTCGCTTTGATGAGATGATCAAAGCGTTTGGGTTTACACAGACTTATGGAGAAGCCTGCGTTTACAAGAAAGTGAGTGGGAGCTCTGTAGCATTTCTCATATTATATGTAGATGACATACTTTTGATGGGAAATGATATAGAACTCTTGGACAGCATTAAGGCCTACTTGAATAAGAGTTTTTCAATGAAGGACCTTGGAGAAGCTGCTTATATATTAGGCATCAAGATCTATAGAGATAGATCAAGACGCCTCATAGGTCTTTCACAAAGCATATACCTTGATAAGATATTGAAGAAGTTCAATATGGACCAGTCTAAGAAGGGGTTCTTGCCTGTGTTGCAAGGTGTGAAATTGAGCTCAGCTCAATGTCCGACCATGGCAAAAGATATAGAAGAGATGAGTGTCATCCCCTATGCCTCAGCCATAGGTTCTATTATGTATGCCATGCTGTGTACCAGACCCGATGTAAACCTTGCCGTAAGTTTGGTAGGAAGGTACACTGGACAGCGGTCAAGAATATCCTGAAGTACCTGAAAAGGACTAAGGAAATGTTTCTCGTTTATGGAGGTGACGAAGAGCTCGTCGTAAAGGGTTACGTCGACGCTAGCTTCGACACAGATCTGAATGACTCTAAGTCTCAAACCGGATACGTGTATATTTTGAATGGTGGGGCAGTAAGCTGGTGCAGTTGCAAGCAGAGCGTCGTGGCGGGATCTACATGTGAAGCGGAGTACATGGCAGCCTCGGAGGCAGCACATGAAGCAATTTGGGTGAAGGAGTTCATCACCGACCTAGGATCCATACCCAATGCGTCGGGGCCGATCAAGCTCTTCTGTGACAACACTGGAGCTATTGCTCTTGCCAAGGAGCCCAGGTTTCACAAGAAGACAAGGCACATCAAGCGTCGCTTCAACTCCATTCGTGAAAATGTTCAAGATGGAGACATAGATATTTGTAAAGTACATACGGACCTGAATGTAGCAGATCCGTTGACTAAACCTCTCCCTAGAGCAAAACATGATCAACACCAGAATTCCATGGGTGTTCGATTCATCACAATGTAACTAGATTATTAACTCTAGTGCAAGTGGGAGACTGTTGGAAATATGCCCTAGAGGCAATAATAAAAGCATTATTATTATATTTCCTTGTTCATGATAATTGTCTTTATTCATGCTATAATTGTGTTATCCGGAAATCGTAATACATGTGTGAATAATAGACACCAACATGTCCCTAGTAAGCCTCTAGTTGACTAGCTCATTGATCAACAGATAGTCATGGTTTCCTGACTATGGACATTGGATGTCATTGATAACGAGATCACATCATTAGGAGAATGATGTGATGGACAAGACCCAATCCTAAACATAGCACAAGATCGTATAGTTCATTTGCTAGGGTTTTTCCAATGTCAAGTATCCTTTCCTTAGACCATGAGATCGTGTAACTCCCGGATACCGTAGGGGTGCTTTGGGTGTGCCAAACGTCACAACGTAACTGGGTGACTATAAAGGTATACTACGGGTATCTCCGAAAGTGTCTGTTGGGTTGACACGTATCAAGACTGGGATTTGTCACTCCATATGACGGAGACGTATCACTGGGCCCACTCGGTAATGCATCATCATAATGAGCTCAAAGTGACCAAGTGTCTAGTCACGGGATCATGCATTACGGTACGAGTAAAGTGACTTGCCGGTAACGAGATTGAACGAGGTATTGGGATACCGACGATCGAATCTCGGGCAAGTAACATACCGATTGACAAAGGGAATTGTATACGGGGTTGCTTGAATCCTCGACATCGTGGTTCATCCGATGAGATCATCGAGGAGCATGTGGGAGCCAACATGGGTATCCAGATCCCGTTGTTGGTTATTGACCGGAGAGCGATCTCGGTCATGTCTACATGTCTCCCGAACCCGTAGGGTCTACACACTTAAGGTTCGGTGACGCTAGGGTTATAGGGATATGTATATGCAGTAACCCGAATGTTGTTCGGAGTCCCGAATGAGATCCCGGACGTCACGAGGAGTTCCGGAATGGTCCGGAGGTAAAGAATTATATATAGGAAGTGTTATTTCGGCCATCGGGACAAGTTTCGGGGTCACCGGTATTGTACCGGGACCACCGGAAGGGTCCCGGGGGTCCACCGGGTGGGGCCACCTGTCCCGGGGGGCACATGGGCTGTAGGGGGTGCGCCTTGGCCTACATGGGCCAAGGGCACCAGCCCCAAGAGGCCCATGCGCCTAGGGTTTCAAGGAGGAAGAGTCCTAGGAGGGGAAGGCACCTCCTAGGTGCCTTGGGGAGGAGGGATTCCTCCCCTTGGCTGCACCCCCCTAGGAGATTAGATCTCCTAGGGCCGGCGCCCCCCCCCCCTCTTGGCCCTCCTATATATAGTGGGGATATGGAGGACTTCTAACCTGGATCTTTGGTGCCTCCCTCTCCCTCTCCAACACCTCCTCCTCCTCCATTGTGCTTGGCGAAGCCCTGCCGGAGTACTGCAGCTCCATCACCACCATGCCGTCGTGCTGCTGCTGGAGCCATCTCCCTTAACCTCTCCTTCCCCCTTGCTGGATCAAGAAGGAGGAGACGTGGATGTTCCGTACGTGTGTTGAACGCGGAGGTGCCGTCCGTTCGGTGCTAAGGATCTTCGGTGATTCGAATCACGTCGAGTACGACTCCCTCATCCCCATTCTTTGAACGCTTCCGCTCGCGATCTACAAGGTACGTAGATGCTTCTAATCACTCGTTGATAGATGAACTCCTAGATGGATCTTGGTGAAACCGTAGGAAAATTTTTGTTTTCTGCAACATTCCCCAGCAGGTTGATGAGGCAGTATTGGTGGGGAGTGGAGAATGGCAAGAGGAAGATGGCCTGGCTAAGCTGGGAGAAGATGATCTTGCCCAAGGATATGGGGGGCATGGGGTTTAGGGACATGTGCGCCTTCAACCAAGCGTTGCTTGCGAAACAAGCTTGGAGATTATTACATACCCCAGACAGCCTATGTGCTCGCTTGCTTCGGGCAAAATACTACCCAAATGGTAATCTTTTGGATACGGTGTTCCCGTCCAGCTCTTCTGCGGTGTGGAAAGGTATCACTCATGGCCTCGAACTGTTGAAGAAAGGCTTGATTTGGAGAGTTGGAAACAGCACTATGATCAGAACTTGGAGGGATCCGTGGATCCCCAGGAAGCACGACTCCAAACCAATAACCCCAAAAAGAAATTGCAGATACAATTGGGTGGCTGATTTTTTGGAGGATTCAGGAGCATGGAATGTAAACAGGTTAAGGCAGTACTTTTGGGAGATGGACGTCGGTGAAATTCTGAAGATCCGGACATCACCCAGAGGAGAGCAAGATTTTCTGGGATGGTTTCCGGAAAGAATGGCTGTTTTACGGTGAGAAGTGCTTACCGGCTCGCTACATCTGTTGGGCAAGCAGGTCTGGGGTCGTCTAGTGCGGCTCCAGGAGGACATCGGGTGATTTGGAGACGTATTTGGAACGCTAAGTTGCCCCTGAAGATGCGAATACTAGCCTGGAAAGTGGTGGCCGGGGCTTTAGCTACCAACGCATGCAAGAAATACAGACACATAGCTACTAGGGACACTTGCCCGTTGTGTGGTTCAGAGAAGGAATCAAGTTTCCATGCTCTCATCACATGTGATCACGCGCAATTGTTGTGGACCCATATGCGCCAGGTTTGGCCTTTGCCAGACAATCAGCTGCTGAAAGACACCGGGAAGGATTGGCTTCTGAACATATTGATGAACTGTGATGATGCTATGAGGGACTGCACAATCATGCTCTTGTGGAGAATTTGGTCGCTACGCAATGATCCCACCGCTAAGTCTATTCCAACGACCGCTGCGACGGCAGATTATCTCCAGAGCTACATGTCCTCACTACAACCGGGCAGAAGGTATACTATAGAAGATATAATCAAAGGTAAGATGTCTACGTTCGTCGCAGAGCCAGCTAAGGCGCGGAATCATGCACCGGTGCTACCTTGGCCAAAACCCTCCCCTGGTCAAACCGCACTGTCGGTCGACGGTGCGTTCTCGGAGGCAGACGGTTCAGCAGCAGCGGGGATGGTGCTGAGACGAAGTGACGGTAGCGTCATCTTTGCGGCGTATCGGTGTATTTTCAACTGCAATGACGCCCTAGAAGCTGAAGTGCATGCTTTAATGCAAGGGATGGCACTTGTTATTGAGCACGTTGAGGGGCCTATTATTGTCCAGACCGATTCGTCAGAAGCTTTCATGGCATTGAAAGGGGACAGTCTCTGTTTCTCTGCTTATGGACATTTGGTGGCTGAGATTCAGCGGCACATGGGTGTAAGAGAGTTTATTCCGTCGAAAATTAAACGTGAACAAAACAGGGTAGCAGATGGATTGGCTTCATATAGTCGTGCGGAGAGTACCACTGTTGTATGGCTAGGTAGAGGTCCACCTTGCATGGAGGAACTATTGCCTCTTGATTGTAACCCTGTGATTCTGGAATAAAATCTCTTTTACCCTCGCAAAAAAAAGAGTATGTGTGAAAGTGGACAATTCGAGGCACACATATTTGTGTATATTATCCGCAAAAAATAAATACTTGTGTATATTTCAAAATGGACCATCCCAGGCACAAGTATTGGAGTGCCACACAGCTTTCGGTGCTGGTGTGCCCATCATTTGTGCTGGCCGATAATAAAATCTACTACCCCCTCTGTAAACTAATATAAGAGCGTTTAGATAACTAAAATAGCGATCTAAACGCTCTTATATTAATTTACGGAGGGAGTAATAAACTGTGGCGAGCAGACACCGGGGCTCGGACGGGTGTGTAGGGAAATGATCTGATCAGAGTGTCGGGCATGGGTCTGAGAGAGGTTGACCCAATTAAACCCGACGTGATTGCCGGCCTGATAATAGACGAGCCGGAGCCCATCCAACTACCTCTCCCCATCTCAACGCCTGTTCTTCGGGTTCTTCCTACCCCTCTATCTCGTCCATCAGCAAGCGAGCGAGCCGAGGGCATTGCAGGCGCCATGAACGGCGACGGCGGAGGGCACGAGAGCGGCGGGAGCGACCACGACGACATGGACACGCGGAAGCCGCTGCTGGCGCACACGGGGAGCTGGTGGTACGGCACACGCGAGTCCCACGTCTCCGCCTTGCTCTGCACGCTCGTCGTGGCGCTCGGCCCCATCCAGTTCGGCTTCACCGGCGGCTTCTCCTCGCCGACGCAGGACGCCATCACCCGCGACCTCAGCCTCTCCATCTCCGAGGTCACCATCCTTCCATCGCCCGCCGTCTTTGTTTACTGTTGTTGCCGGACTCGCTGGCCTGGCAATGCCCGGAATCCTAGTGACTGACCGACGACGCTGGCTACTTGCAGTTCTCGGTGTTCGGCTCGCTCTCCAACATCGGCGCCATGGCGGGGGCCGTCGCCAGCGGCCAGATGGTGGAGCACGTTGGGCACAAAGGGGTGAGATTTTCTCATTAGCCTGTCCGTCTTCTTTTTCCATGCGCAGTTACTGCTCCTAGCTACTCCGTCCGTATACTATAAGTAGTAACTGTCACAAACTGTTAAAATAAATCTGAGATATATCGTCGATCATCCGAGGACCAAGCAATCACACAAGCATGACACCGAAATTTGTTAACGAGGTTTACCGATATGGCTACATCTTGGGGCCTGACTACGGACGCTTCTCCCGTGACACCGTCACAATACCGCACACCGGCTATGGGCGCCGGCACACGCCGCCTGCTCCCCTTGCGCGCATGTGCTATTATGTTGGCATAGGTTACATCGTGTATCTAGCTCCGCTATATATGAGAGGTTTAGAATACAAGTGTCCTATTAGGACACGACTCCATATCCTATCTAAACACAATACAACTACAAGTCCAACTGTAACCTACCTCGTACACTATATTCGACACAACTCCAACAAACTCCACCTTGGCGAATATTCTACACCATCCTGAATTTGTTCATGCGTCAAACTTCCATGTACATTGGACTTGAGCTTATCCCATGAGCACCGCTACTACTTCAAAGACTCCATGTGACTCCACCTGCAACTTGTAGCCCCTTCTTTTCTTGACCACAATCAACACTCGAGCAAAATTAAGTTCCACATTACTCTAGTTTGCGCTCCCAACTTCCAGAGTATCCATTCAACATCATCACACACCGATCACTGATCTGCGTGAAAGTGAACAACTCACATATTGGGTGTCACACATAAGAGTTACTTGAACTCAACATCACCGCTCCTTTCTTGACCGCCTGTCTGAAACTTGAAAGAATTTCATCATTGCTTGTAGTCATCCCGAGTCAAATTCGCAGTTGTCTCACCACATGTATGACCACCAGAGCCCTGGCACGTCTCCATGTCCCGTGCATACCGCACGCCTCGCCGCTATTACCGCGTCGAGCCTCCGCTGTCCCGGTTGAGTCTCAAAGGGTCGCGACTCGTACCACTCAACCCCCACTACAGAGTACCACCGATCATCACCGACCGATGACGAGTTTCATGCTTCCATCAGACCACTGGGCTCCAGTCCAAACTGCATGTCACTCGCTTTGCCCAGCTGAATAGGCTTCGATTCTCTGGATCCTTACACCGTAGCCCCTCAATCCGGCTCCACCTTCAACATGACTCCATGGTAGATGATCAATGCACCCTCGTGCCCCGTCGACTTCAAGCTCTCATGTGCACCATCTTGAATCAACCCCGCACCATAGTCTTGTCGAAGTCACACAAGCCTTCAGGTCAGCGTCACGTGTTTCCACGCCCAGAAGTCGGTCACCATCAGCATCACGCTCCTATGTCGTCGTTGCCGATCTCAACCACCGTCTTCTGTACCAACCAACCTGCGTCAATCCCGTCAGACTGTCCAGTCCAACCCAGCCAAACTTGTCTGACTGCGACCATGTTTCACCCCGCATCATGTTTCCGGCACATACCATGCATTACTCGACGCCCTGTTAAACATGATCCCTAAGACGCGCTTGTCCACGCGCCTCCATAGCCTCTCCACGTGTTCCAAGCCTTCTCAGCAAATTGACCCCGAAAAACTTTCATGCAACCTGCACAATTTTTCTTGTCTCTATTTGTTGTTGTAGCTTCTCCATGCACCTTAGCAGAAAACTGCCCCTGTGCACACACGTGACCCTGGCCACTCCTTTTTTTTCAACAAACAAATCCCGTAGTGGTCATACGTATGCATCTGTTCTCGTCACAGCAAATTCAGCAAACAACTCAAGTCTGTGGCCTCGCCCTGCACTTACCTATGGGCCGCGTGAAGGGCCTTGGGCCACCTTCGCCCGACATTAGGCTTCCAGCGCCCGTGCGCGCGCGTCCGACCGAATCCGACTACAAACAAGTCCATGTCTATGCGCGTCGTCGCCACCGATCCAATTCGATCCAGTACACCTCCTATGCACACCACGCCTTGCCCAAATAGCCAAAGTATTCTGCAATCCTGCTGTGACGACGCAACCGCTTGCACGCGTTCCATGACATCTTCTCAGCTTCGATCTCGTCGAATACGATCGAACACTCTCGATCCACTGAAAACAATCTGCCACCGCATGCTTCTGCACCGCTTTCCATCGACGAATTGTGACCTTCTCGAACCTTGTTATGATACCACTTGTTAGAATAAATTCAAGGCATACCGTCGATCATTCGAGGACCAAGCAATCACACGAGCACGACACCGAGATTTGTTAACGAGGTTCACCGATATGGCTACATCCCCAGGGCCTGACTACGGGCGCTCCTCCCCGTGACACCGTCACAATACCGTACACCGGTCACCCGGGCGCCGGCACATGCCGCCTGCTCCCCCTTGCGCGCCTGTGCTATTATGTTGGCATAGGTTACATCGTGTGTCTAGCCCCGCTATATATGAGAGGCCTAGGATACAAGTGTCCTATTAGGACACGACTCCATATCCTATCTATTCCTTCCTTCCATCTATATAGGGCCTAATGCGTTTTTTCAAGACCGCCTTTGACTATTAATAAAATTAATACTTCATGACATGCATAATGTAAAAATTATATCATTGAAAGCTCCTTTGACATACGAATTTGATGATGTGCTTTGTATAAGTTGCATGTCATATATTATTGCTCTAACATTTGATCAAAGTTAGCCTCGAAAAACGCATTAGACCCTATATGGATGAAAGGAGGGAGTAAACACAATACAACTACAAGTCCAACTATAACATATCTCGTATACTATATTCGACACAACTCCAACACAAACAGCAGTGCAATCTTGTGAGCAATCTATCCATTTCACCATTTAAATCAACAAAAAAAACACGTGGATAAGATTGCTCGGTCGAAACTTATTTACGTTAGCATCTCAAAAAAATGATTGGAGGTTGTACTCTATATGAGACGCGGTGGGTCTTGTCGCCATCGATCACCGTCAGACTAGTGCCCAAGCTGGCTCCATGAGGCACACGCATGCGCGCCACACACGCCCCCACACGTACTACAGCTGCAGCACGTTAACTGTCCTACTCACAATTGGTCCTACACAGTGACAGTGTGGTGTGCTACAGTAGAGTTGGTAGATAGGCTGCTCTGCTGCTGCAGCTTCAATGAACTGTAGTAGTAGACCGAGGGACGCGGAGGAATTGATCCCGGGCACCAGTGATCCCGAATGAACAGTAAAATCTAAAAAAATAGTAAAAAAAATTTAAAAAAATCTGAATTTTTTTGTCAAGAAACTTTGATGTTTTTTCTACATGCGTGCCAATTTTCGTGATGAAATGACATTTGTGGAGGTGTCAGCAAAAAAAACAAAATCATGCTCCAAAAAAACTGTTTTTGGAAGCATTTTGGAGCATCGATTTTGTTTTTTTTCTGAGACCTGCATGAATGTCATTTTGTCATGAAAATTTGTATGCATGTGAAAAATATGTCAATGTTTGTTGCCAAAAAAATTCAGATTTTTTTGAACTTTTTAAATATTTTTTTTGTTTGTACTGTAGCAAAGGGTGCCGGTGAGCTCGAGCTCACAATAGCACTTTCGACTACTAGAGCATCTTCGCATGATGTAAAATAGGGTAGCTGCCTAAAAAATTGTTTTTAGACCGAAGCTTCACATGGTGTAAAATAGGGTAGCTGCCTAAAAAACAATTTTCAGACCATTAGGACTCAAAAAAAAATTGCATCAAAGAGATGCAAATACACATCACTTGTGCGGCTGCCGCAAACCAAAAATGCAGACACAAAGCGATTCCTGCCACCTCCACATTGCCTCGTCACTAGATCCACCGCCACCCTATGCCCGCCCGGCCGCCGCCCCACCACCACCACCGAGCCGAGGATGTTGCCACGCCCTGAGCCGATATGAAAGGCGGGCTTCCCCGGCATTTGATTCCAACCACTACGTCGTCGACTTGTTGTGCAACGGGGAGCGACATTGGCTCAGGGCCTCTGACATTGCGTGTTGGAGGTTCGGCCTGCCGAAGCGCGAGCTGAACTTTCCCGACGTTTAATCCCGGGAGGTGGCGGAGTTCATTGGTCCCGAAGTGCATAATGTGACCCGCAAGGAGAAGATGGAAGATAGTATCGTCCTGGAGCAGTGCAACACTCCTGAGACAAACGTGGTGGCTATGGCGCAGGAAATCCGCACCTCGTGCAAGCGGAGTATGATTTGTTTGGCAGTAGGGACATGCGGTGCAACAGGGCGATCAATAATGAGGACGAGGCTGGGCCCTCAAGGGTGATCAAGGGCGATTTGGACGACGAGGTTCAGCCCAACGAGGTCCAGCGGGGCGACGAGGATAACAAGACTGGGACAACCTTAATGATGAGGAGTAGCTGCCTGTAGTGCCCGTAGGAATCGATCGTGCTATTTTAAAGTTTGCGTGTTCTGTCTATTTAGCATTTGACTGTTTTTCAATTCGACAACAATCAAATTTACTGACAAATAAACAGTAGACACCTGTATGTCACAAAAACCCACTAGTAGCCACTTTATATTTCCTTTTTGAAAAAACGGGTCGGGCAAATTCTGACCCGTTTGGAACCTTTGAACTAAACCTGGACGGCAAACCTCCCTGGACCACAGCTACCAGCTGCCTATCAACTTGGAAATTGGAGAGGGGAGTGAACCTGGAGACGACCAAGAAATAAGAACAGCAGGCAGGCAATTGGGGAAATCTCAGCAAACTCAACAGGTTAGGAGCACTTCTACTCCTACCCTAGTAGTACTTCAATTCTTCACCCACTTCACCTTCTTACCTGTAAAAAACAAAGGAAAACAAAGGCATCAGAGAAACTAAATACAAAATAAGAAACTAACAGGAAATTAGACTAGAAAACTAGATACTCTGCAAATGATTGATCACTACCTGTAAACAAAACTTGGATAGTTACAGGAATGACACTGCAAGCACACAATTCTCTACAGTAGCAGAACTTGTCAATTTACAGTGAAAATACCTATGAATTAAACTGCAATAGAACAATAATTACAATGTAAATCCCATAGAAATTGCATAGTAATACAGTGTTAAAGTGAATAGGTAAAACAGGTAATATAAAAATACCGAATGAAATACAGTGTAACTGCACATGAATTACAGTGGGAATTGCCTAGAATTTTTAACTCATTTCTTTACACAAGCAGAAATTGACAACTTAAACTGAAACTACCTATGAATTAAACTGTAATAGAACAATAATTACAGTGCAAATCCCCTAAAAATTAACATAGTAATGTGCTAGCAGAACTTGTCAACTAACACTGAAACTACCTACGAATTAACTGTAATAGAACAACAATTACAGTGTAAATCTCCTAAAAATTACATAGTAATTTATAGTGATTTATAGTGAAAAAGCCAATAATTACAGTGGAAAATGACTAGAATTTTCAATGTATCACTGTAAAAACACAAGCAATGGAAAATTTGCACTGCAAAAACCCACTTAATTTGCACTGTAGAAATACAAAGCAAGTACATTGAAAAGAGAGAAGCCTCTGGACTATACAAAATACAGACTAAAAAAATACTACAATGCTACTTGGAAAAGACGAGCTACTGTCAATGTCACAGGAAGATCTAATCCTAAATGTGAGTACCAATAAATGGCAAAAAACTTAGAAGAGGATGTTAAGTACATGAAAAAAAAATCTCACACACAAAAACATTGCTGGAATCATTCTCCTTTAGTGCGCTCCTACAGCCAGACATTATATACAAGGTAAGAAAAACATAATTACTAAGATGAACAAACTAAAACCGAATGAGAGCATGGCCAAAGAAGGAGGACTAACCACATTCCTTCTACTAGCAGAAGACAACTTCTTCTTCAATGCCTTTACTCTCTGAAAAAACATAAAGATAAAAGTAACCTCAACAAGAGAAAATAACCAACAACATAAAACAGCAAGCACAAGAAAAAAAAAGATGATGAACTTGATTAACATAAAACTTGAAAAGAGCTTCGTCAAAGGCTCCTTCATCACCAGATAGTTCCTGAAAAAATATAAAAATACAGCAGACCCAAAACAAAAAAACTGATTACATAAACTCGAAATGAAAACATAACTAGAAAAAAAGAGAAAAATAACTACCATAGACATTGGATACGATCCATCTTCCGCAAAGTCATTAGGCACGGATGGTTCACGAATAGAATTTGCACTCTCAAAAGATGATACTAACAGAACGTCTTGATGAGAGACTTTCCGAAGCTTTCCCATAAAACTAAACCTGTAAATTACAGAGCTAAAGCATAAACATTACACTACAAACTAGGCGCGAAAAATACATTATAAATACATATACTAAGCAAGACGATTACACTACAAAACTAGGGGTATACAGTAATTCTTGGGAAGACTACAGTGGAAACAAGACACACAGATGAGAATAATCATGAGGAACAAAGCCATAAATTCAAGAGTTACATAACTGAATCAAGAAAAATACACTGTAAAAATCGGGGGAAATACAGTGTAAAAATAGATATAGAAACCATGGGAATTCTTGGGGAAATTCCACTGTAAACAGGACACCTAGTTGAGAATAGAAGAAAAAAATCAGGAATTACATAACTGAAACAATTAAAGTACACTAAAAATAAGGGCAAGAATACACAGAAACTGTGCCGGCGAATTACACAGAAATTGGGTAAATAACACTGAAAGTCAGGGGCATATTACACTGTAAATTAGGGACATGATACAACGTATTTTTAATACAAAAAAGCATGAGAATTACACTGTAATTGTGAAAATATTACACTGAAAAAATGAAGGAGAAGATCTAGGCCATATTACACAATAGTTCTTGTACAAATTACAGCAATTCACTGTCTCTAGGACATATTACACTGTAATATGGGGAGTATTACACTGTAAATGGAAGGTCTCTACAACATATTATACAGTAAATTACATGAGAAGTTGGGCTAAATTACTGTGTAAATGTAGGGTATACTACAGTGTAGTCCTAGGACATATTACATAACTGAATCATTAAAAGTACACTGAAAATAAGGGCAAGAGTACACGGTAACTGTGCCGCAAATTACATAGAAATGGGGTAAATTACACTAAAAGTCAGAGGCACATTACACAGTAAAAGCAAAGTAAAAAAGCCTGAGAATTACACTGTAATTGTGAAAATATTACACTGAAAATGCAGGAGAAAATCTAGTCCATATTACACAGTAGTTCTTGCACAAATTACATTAATTCACTGTCTCTAGGACATATTACACTGTAAAATGGGAAAATTACACTGTAAATGGAGGGTCTCTAAAACATATTATACAGTAAATTACTTGAGTAGTTGGCTAAATTACTGTGTAAATGTAGGGTAAACTACAGTGCAGTCCTAGGACATATTACACATCGATTCCAGCGCATATTACACTGAAAAATCTGGGCATATGCACTGTAATTAGGGGAAAATGTACACTATAATCTGTATTACACTGGAATTAGGGCGAAAAATACAAAGTACTACTATGTCAAATTACACTGTAATTGTACGTTAAAATACACTCAACATCTGCAAGCATACACAGTAATTCTGGGAGGTAAGTTACATTGTAATTCTGGGAGAATTACACTGTACATAGTACTACGAGGACAAAACACACTCAAATAAGGGAGTATTACACTGTAAGTTCAGGGACATCGTGAAGATACAACATATTTCGCAGTAAATTACACAGCAGTTACACTGAAAATCTGGGGGGTAAGATACACTGCATTTCTGAGGTAC